>NC_081849.1:39763879-40063879 GCF_963259705.1 Myotis daubentonii
AGGTCAGGAATAAAAAGTATACTGCTGTGAAAAAAAATGATGGAAAATAAACCCAGAATAACAACTATAAATGTGTTATTATAAAATAATGAAAAAAACTCATAAGCGATGAATATTTATTATCTAAGTAAATACATTAAATTAACTTAAAAAGAAAAACATAAAATATCTCCCTTCTCCAGTGGATTGGCTGACTAGTGCTCAAAATTCTCCATCTTGAAATGTTAAGTTCTCTTATTAAAATCCAATTACATAAAGCCAATATATGTTATTTATAGGTGCTATTTCAGCAAGGCACTATGAATGACACGTGTGTTATAAATTTCAAAAGCAATCATTTTATGTTCCCCATAACAAGGTGGACAATTTTAAAACACATGGCATTGTGGCTGTGTCTGTCCGACAAGTCAAGTGGTGAAAAAAAGCAGCCACAGAGGAGGCACATACAACCAAGTAACTGACATTTAAGGGAAGTTTCTTTGGCTTAATTCACCTAAACAAATGTTTTACTTCCCCATTTTTAAAAAGCAAACCTAGAAACAAAAGAAAATATTCATTTAACATTTAAAAAAAAGTTTGTTTCAAGGCCTAATATTCATCAGTTTACAATATTAGCTGAAAATAAGATACTCCTCTTTTTGCAGGAGAAAAAGTATGTAATCTAAAGTTAATATGAAAGGCACTGGTTTAAAATTTGACTGGTTACTATTACCATTTATTGGTTTGTTAGGCCCGTAGGAACAAAGCTATGGCCCTAGCCAGTTTGGCTCAGTGGATAGAGCGTCGGCTTGCGGACCACAGGGTCCCAGGTTTGATTACGGTCAAGGGCATGCACCTTGGTTGCAGGCTCCTCCTGGGCCCAGGGCCCTGGTCAGAGCTTGTGCAGGAGGCAACCAATCATTGTGTTTTTCTGACATCGATGGTTCTCTGTCTTTCCCTCTCTTTTCCACTCTCCCTAAAAATTAATAGAAAAATATCCTTGGGTGAAGATTAACCAGAAAAAGAAAAGCAAAGAACAAAGCTGTGATTAGAAACCTGTATATGTGCTTCCCAAAGCACAGTACATAAGCCATCTGATTTGAAAGTACCTAGAATTCTTGTTAAAAAATGCATATTTGACCTAAGGAATCAAAATCTCTGAGTAGATTAATCTGCCTTTAGCACACTGAAGTTTAAGGATTACTAACCCAGAAAATATTGAAAAGTAACCACCCTACCTCATTTTCCCAGAGTTTACTGCACATTTATAATATTTGCCTAATTTACTCACTTGCACTTGAAATTTTCAGGAGTTATGTCATGCTGGTGGGGATACTGGGAATCCCATCGCTGACATGGAATTCCATTCCAAATGGTATTGACGGTTCCCCGATAACCTTCTCCTTGACCTTGAATGCATTCAGTTGTTTCCATAGGGACATTGGTGTCATTCATAGTACTGTGAGCTATTGATAAAAATAAATACAAATTAATAAAATCTTTCAAACTATCATCCTTCTGAATGTTCATTTGCATTCATATTACTTGGATATTTTGTCATATGCATTTTTATAATAATTGAGTGGAAGAAATATTAAATGTATCATTATTACTATCACACTTAACGTACAGGAGCAAGTTGACATGGTGGACCCGACTGTGAAACTTTTCTCCATATAAAACAGAATATTTTAGCTTGGCTTCATCTAGACCAGTTTAAAAAAGCATCAACTGGTAATTTTTAAGTTTCCTGGATCTGTCTACTCATGTTTTAACATTAGACATGAAATTTCTCTATTTATTAATGTTTAACTATCCCATATATTTTTTAATCACTTTTCTTTGGAAATTGAAAAACATCTATGAGTAATATAATGATCAAGTAGGGAAATGAAAAAAATACTTTGCTCTAAGTTTGGCCATTAAAAAAATTTTACGAAAAAGGAAATTAATGTTGGTCTAGAGATTAGAGTTATAAAAAAAAGTCAATTTATCATTATGGCTATCTCCTTTCCAATTTTCCTTTCAAACACCAAATTAGGTTGTTCTTGAAAAGTTCTTCAAAGGCATTTATTTCCATATGTCACTATAACATATATGCTGAGTATATATTTCTGAAATAACTATACAATTATTCCTAAAATTAATTTGTTTAAATACATACAAAGTTGGTAATGGTATTAACCTTGGTTTTTCTCTAATATTATAAATATACTAGAGGCCTGTTGCATGAATTCGTGCCCAGATGGGGTCCAGCAGGCCTGCCCCCATTGGGGCTGATCGGGCCGGGCCTGCTGGGGGGAGGGGACGTGGGAGGTTGGCCAGCTAGCCCTTCCCCCTGGTCAAACTCCTGTTTGAACTCCCTGTGGAACTCCTGGTTGAGGGGACAATTTGCATATTAGCATTTTATTATATAGGATTTGAAGCTGATATGCTAATTTCTTTTATTTTTAATAAACTTGTTGGCATTTAAAAATACAAAAATTAGTTGTTCTAGCTCTTTTCTTAGTCCAACTGTAATTCTTACCATATTTTATGAAGATCATGAAAATTTCAGTAACGAAGAAGTAAAAAAAAAAAAAATACAAAATTAAATTTTTACCACAACTTGGACTTTCTTTTTGTCTTTAATGTTATTCAAACAAAATATTAACTCAAAACATTCTGGAGCAACCAAAATTCATATGCCTTTTCAAAAGATACATGAAAATGTTTATGGTTCAAAAGAGTTAAATTCAATGTAAACTCCTCAGTAACCTTTGCCATTCCAATGGCATTCAAGATACTACTGGATAAAACTCAATTTGACACCCTCCAGGACAGTTTAAGATTTGAATAAATGCCTTTGATTTATCCAATCTGGAATTAGATGTGTCAGTTCTCCAAAGGAGAGGCCAAAATTAGACATGACTTCAGAGGCCGGGGATGTCTATACAAGTGCTCCTTATGTAATAGAATAAAAAATTTAATGGCTTTTCACTTTTATTTAACTTTATATTTTCCTTACAAATAATTACTACCTCATGTGGCGAAATGCTTTATTTCATTAAATTCCATGGAAATTACATAGCTTGAAGTTATTCTATGAAGCTTCGTGAAAAAAGGAGGAAGATTAATTAATAACCATCCCAACAGCTGGAATATGTTGTATATACAGATTTCTACAAATTTGCCTTTTAATAACATCAGCTCATTTTTAAATGTTTTAATTTTTTATGTACCTACTTTAAGGGAAAAAAGTGCCTCAGAATTATCCTAAGTTAAAAGGAATTTCAAATTGAGATGAGAAAGTGGCTGAAGATTGACCCATAAAGTGCTCATGGTTGATAGCCTAGAGAATGTTTACAAATGTATTATAAGAACAAAAATTATTGAAGAAATGACTTGTATAAAAAAAGTTGGTTCTAATTAACCAAGTTCTTTATGATTTTAATATTACCTAAACTTCTTTCAAGAAATAGTAAATAAGATGGATTTCATAGGTCCTGAGGAACTATATGTATTTCATTAAAACAAAGGCCACTAAGCTGCTACATTTCTGATAATTTGAGTTTACTGTTAAATTATGTGAGGAGACTGTGGGGGGAGACTGTAAAGGATGATAACTCTAAAACAGATAAAAGGTCAAGCTCATATTGATATATTTCATATATAGCTGCAAAACTATATGTGATGTGAAAGAAGACAAAACAAATGTCCTCAGGAATCCATAAATTTGTTAGCTTAGCATCTTAGAAGAAAAGATTTGATTCCTTCACTTCTTGGACACAAACTCCTGGGCAGCAAACTTGTGACCTTGGTCGGGACTCAGAGTCCTGACAATGGGAGAAACAGAGTTACAGCAGTCAAAGCAGAAATACTTCTATTAATCTTTTCACAAACCTCTTTTACTTTCTTACTTATTTGTATATATTGTTTTATTTTTTTTTATTACTGACTCATTTTTTTTCAAGGCTGAAACTATGGCTCTTTGTTTTCACGTGGAAGTCATCACTAGGTTTTGTTTAATGTAAAAAAAAAAAAAAAAGAACTGCCCCCCCCCACCCTTCACACACACACACACACACACACACACACCAAAACAAAAATAAAACTTGGCTTCAAGGAAACCCATCTGTCACCAGGAGCCTGGTTGAAAGATTCATATTTTTAGAAGAGAAATACAGTACAGAATTCTTTAGAGAGCAGTTTTTACAGAAGTTTGGGGGACTAGAAGTTTTAAAGCTACTTTGGGGGGCTTATTTCCCAGACTCAAGTATTACTCTGACACTGTGAACACGTAACAGCAAAACTTAGTCTTAATGAGTCCCATCAATCACCTTCAGCTAGATGTGGGCCCAGCACATCTTACTAGGAACCTAGATTGAGGCTGAGCCAATCAGGGATTAACAGGCTCTTACTCTCCTTGGACAACAGTATGATTTGCCAGATATAAACCTAAACAATGAAAAAAAGGAGCATGCTATTTAGAGATGGTGAGGGGTTTGGCCATGATTTGATGGGATTTCTAAAAATGGCAGCAGATTCAGAGGGCTGTTTCCTCCACTATGTGAATGCACCAGTAGCCTCTCACGGTATAACTATGCCTGTGTGGAGATGTGGGAGCAAAATGTTATGCCTACTGTGTTAATGTGAGATTAAATATAAAGTGTCACTTTTAGAGAGTATTGCATTTTCCAAGTAATTTTTCATAAGCACCTTTTACAAAATGACACTATTGTAGAAATGACCTAGAATCGTTAAAATGTGTAACAATACATAGAGCTTTAACCAATTTGAATTACACCGCTCTCTGTAAAAGGGAGATAATTAACATAAACAAATATTACCATAGTTCATTAAGAAATTAATACCGGGAAAATTAAAAGAGTAAGCAATCATATGATCATCAGAAAATATTAAGAGGAATGTTAATATATAAAAGCTAGTAGAAAATAACTATTTTCCTAATTTGAAGGTAAATATATAACCTCAAACACCTGATGGTTTTACTTATTCTTGTGTTTTTAATTCAGTGGAAATATTACCTATGATTTTAACTACAAACTAGCAGTATTTATTTATTTTTATTTTTTTAAAATATATTTTATTGATTTTTTACAGAGAGAAAGGGAGAGGGATAGAGAGTTAGAAACATTGATGAGAGAGAAACATCAATTCAGCTGCCTCTTGCACACTCCCCATTGAGGATGTGCCTGCAACCAAGGTATATGCCCTTGACTGGAATCGAACCTGGGACCCTTCAGTCCACAGGCCAACGCTCTATCCACTGAGCCAAACCAGATAGGGCAAAACTAGCAGTATTTAGATAGAATTTTACTTTAACTAAAAAGTACCTTCTGAAGTTAGTGCATCTGTATTTATCCTATTTGACATTCAGCTGCTAGCAGTAACCCCATAGTCCAGTGGTTCTCAACCTTCTGGCCCTTTAAATACAGTTCCTCATGTTGTGAACCAACCATAAAATTATTTTCGTTGCTACTTCATAACTGTAATGTTGCTACTGTTATGAATCGTAATTTAAATATCTGATATACAGGATGGTCTATGGCTACCCCTGTGAAAGGGTCGTTCGACCACCAAAGGGGTAGCGACCCACAGCTTGAGAACCGTTGCCATAGACAAAACTTCATAATTCTGGTGGCAATGTATAAGAATAAATAACAAAGACCAAAAAGATAAATTAGTACAAGATAACTAGTTGTCATCAATCAATAACGCATGCAGCTGTCTAATAACTACCCAATGAGGACCATGATGAATAATTTGTCCATAGACCCTTTAATGTGATATAAATGTTTGATCTTTGCTGCCTACATACATACTTACTATTCAAACAAGATGACTTATTCCTGAACTGCAATAAAGTCAACTTCTTCAGCTGTCCTACTGTATAAATATCAAAACCTGGTTCAAAAACAAAACAAATGTTTTATGCCAATTACTTTGGGAAGGGCTATTAAATGGTAGGAAAAGTGTTCCTTTAGACTTAATACTTTAACATGCCACCTAAATTAAGGGATGAGTTTGAAGAGTCTCTGGAAGCCAAGTGAAGTGTTAAGCACAGAAATGTCCTCAAATATTGGCGGAAATGGATGAAGTCTAGCCAAAGCAACATGTTTTTTAAATACTGCATTCCCACGTACACAAATATTTTTGCAAGTAATGTCTACCAAACTCATACGGAAACTATCCAGAATCTTCTGAGAGTTCCGCCCAAATAAAACATTTGCCAGAGGTGTCAGTAGTGATCACCCTTTCGAGCAGATGCAAAGATAATTTATATGATCCTTGGTGGCCTAGGAGAGAAAGAATGTTTTTCTTTGATGATTGACATGAAATTTTCTGTTTGGAGATGCTTTAAGGAAAATAACATTTGCTAATTAAATGTTTTACTGTCCTGTTAGAATACAATCAAATACAATGGGTGCCTCTTGGAATGTTAATTTCACTTTGCTGGTGTGGATTGCTAGTGGGGAACTTTAAGGTTTAAGAGAATGGACATTAATTGTGATGCAATACGTGGAACAAACATCTGCTTCTTCCCCACCCCCACCACTGCCCCCCCCCACCCCCCCAAAAAACAGTAGAACAAGATGACTAATAAGTCTGCTCCGTTTTCTCTGTGAAAGGCTAGCCAAATCTATGCAGAAAGACCACATGGCCCTAACGGAGATCCAAGGCAACTGAAGAATTCTAATGCACACGCATATTACAGAGAGCCACCCCCATGGCTCTGTAAGACTTACATGGACAATAAGTAAAGCCCTACATTTACATATCCCCCGCGTACCCCAAAACTTGGTTTTCCCAGTGGTGATAAGCTATCACTGTTCTTTTGACTATAGTGAAGAACGTTGCTTCACAGGCCCTTAGACAAATACTTGCTTATTCTTCCGACGAGTTCATTCCACCCACTTCTTACTCCCAGCTATTGAAGAGCAACTGAAATGCAGGCTTTACTCTATGATGGTCCCTGGAGATTCAGAACAGTGTGTAAGGCTACTCGCCTGTCAACAGACTTGTATTCTTTGGGGCCACAAAAGACAGGACCGGGCTCAATGTAAATTTAAAAAGTTTCTCGTTTTAAAATTGACGTGGGAAAGTAGTATAAAGACCTCCAAAGTGCAAACCTCAAATTGCTTGCACGTTTGCTTTCCATGTGAACCTACAATTCCTAACTGAAACTTTTCCCTGGACTTTATCCAAGCCTTTTCTGGTATAAAATGCTCAAGAGACAAGACTTTCATGAAAGGTCTTCAATTCTATACTCTTATTCCTTAGTAGATGACTTGGGAAAAAAATAAAACCTTGAAGCATAAGATCTTTCCCTTGAGAACGGTATTGACAGTATCGATCTTTCCTGACTCAGACTACAGTAAGAAGATTTTATTCCTATGACTCTCTGTCTGGCGTTAGATGGATTAATAAAATTCTGAGAAATAACCAGTTTTCTTTAAGAAAGAAAATAATTTCAGCGTATTTGCATGTAATTTTAGGAAGTTATTTTCCCAACATACAAACATACTGAATTTTTAAAGGTAGATGTTCTCTTAAAATGATGCCAATGTATATTAGTTACTAGGAGGAAGGGTTCCTTTCATTAATGACCAATGGCAATATAACTACATGAGACTGCTCAGGCTGCCATAACAAAATACCACATACTGGGTGGCTTATACAATAGGTGTGTATTTTCTCACAATTCTAGAGGCTGGTAAATCCAAGACCAAGGTACCACTCAATTTGGTTCCTGGATTGCATATGGCTACCTTCACCTCATATGGTGAAGTGAGAGAGTGAAAGAGATCTCTCTTCTTCTACTTATATAGCCACAAATCCTCATTTTACTTTATTTAACCTTAATTACATCTAAAAGCCCTATTTCCAAATACAGATACAATAGGGGTCAAGATTTCAATATATGAATTTTTGTGGGGAAGGGACAGAATTCAATCTATAACAATATTTTTAATAGAAATCTTAGCTACCAAAGATCTGCCTAGTTTAGATTTCTGAAGTGGGATATAAAGTTTCAGTTATGCAAGATGAGTAAGTTCTAGAAATCTGCTGTACAACATAGTACCTATAGTTAACAATACTGTACTGTATGCTAAAAAAATGTTGAGAGAGATATCTAAGTGTTTTTACCACAATAAATAAATAAATTGCAGGGCATGACAGAAGGAAACTTTTGAAGGTGATGGATTTGTTTATTACCTTGATTCATGGGTATATAGATGTGCTTAAACCCATCAAATTATAACATTAAATGTGAAGCTTTTTATATCAATTACAACTGAATAAAGTTGTTAAAAAATAAAATGGTCTGGACACTTACATATCTATTACTTTAAAAAATAAGAAAAAGAAATAAAAGGAAAAAATAAGGCCACTCATGAAAAGCCTTGTCTCTTTTGTCCATACGGTAAGACCATCAAGACAACCAGCAACAAGGGGACAAAAATTAGGCCAGGGAAACAAGAAACCTGAGGATGAGTTGAGGCGATGGGAAGAAGGTACAAAGCAAATTTTCCTGGTAGACAATGTCTGACAGAAGCCAAGTTTTCATATGAAAATCAAGAATCATAGAAGAAATCTCAGGAAACACAAAAAGAAAATTAAAACTACCACTTTGTAGGAAAGTAACATTCATTAATTCAACAAATATTTGTGGAACTACTACCATGTACAAGACAAAGTACTAAGCACTATTGGAGCTTACAAATCTTAACAGTGCTGTAAACTAAAAACTTTCAAAAATAAGTATAAAAACTGGACTCTAAGAAGTATATGGAAAGAGAGGCTTATGGTGCTATAAATATATAATGGATTTTGACCAACTCAGGGACATTGAATGAAGAAATGATAACTGAGTTGAACTTTGAACTCGTGAAGGCAGAGAAAATTGTTTGAGGCAGAGGAAATGGCAGAGGTGAAGGAACTATTATGACAATACTAGCATGGACAATGATGAGGTATAAGAAGGACACTATTCTGATAGCGCAGAGAGCATGGAGAGAAATGTGGTAATATATGAGGTTAGAGATATGGATGTAGGAGTAAAAGATGGTTTTCTTTCTTCTTTGTCCTGAGATCAAAGAATATCATTGAAGGGTTTTTAACTGGTGTGTGTAACGGAGCACATATGTTGTATGCCAGAGATGGGGTATACTCCGATTGAAAAAATATACTATCGGCAGTGTAGAAAAGGAATTAGAGGGGGAAAACTAGTGAATATGGATACAACTCTACTCAGAAGGTCATACAAATATTCAAGATAAAGAACAATACTCTCTTGGACAATGGAGACAGTGATAAAGTGTAATGGCCAGATTTGAGGGTACATAGAAGATAACATTGACAGGTATGGATGGATCAAATGAATATTGAAAGAAACAGCATGTCTAGTATTATGCCAAGTTTTTGGCAGTTAAACTGTGTAAATGGTAGTACCAATCATACAAAAGAGAGTTTAAAGCATAGTAGACCACCCTACAGCATACATAAAGAAAGTCAGAGATAAAGATGATAAATGATAGATGAAATGCCCAACTAGGTGAGCTGCTGGTCGTGAGAGGTGAGGAGCAATTGGAGCAGCTAACAGGAGTATCCTAGTGAGTGTACTCTATCGGGATTACATCAGCCTTACATGTCGCACATGCAGTAACTCAGCTGTTCTCAGGGGAACACCTGGGGCTCTGGAGAAGCTTCATAACAATGCTAAGTCATCATTTGTCCTTTATAAAGTGGAATTTTCAGATGCATGTGATGCATGACATCCCAAGCTATTGAATGCAGAAGCAAATGTGAGATACTCAGTTATCCTCTTCTAATTAAAGTCACATTAAATAAATTTGCAAAACATAGGCATTTTCAAAAAATCTAAAAACATGTCATTGTTTTCTTAATTTTTCTGAAAAAAAGTTATTTAAAGTTGGTTATATTTATTAAATCCAATAAGCTTATATTTAGCAAATTAATAAAATTTTAAAATTTATATTTTAATTTCCAATACAGTAAATATTGAGTCATATAATCCACATTGACAATTTGAGGATCTCAGTAATGTTAAAGACTATAAAGATAAGTGTAAAATAAGTGTAAAAACTGAACTCTAAGAAGTACATGGAAAGAGAGGCTGATGGTGCTATAAATATATAAAAAGGGATTTGACCAACTCAGGGACATTGAATGAAGAAATGATAACTGAGTTGAACTTTGAACTCGTGAAGGGAGAGAAAATTGTTCGAGGCAGAGGAAATGGCAGAGGTGAAGGAACCATTATGACAATATGGGAAATAATGAGGTATAAGAAGGAAACTATTCTGGATAGAACGAAGATCATGAAGAGAAATGTGGTAGTACATGAGGTCAGAGATAACAAGAAGTTTGTTAACAATTGATTTAAATAATCAATGAGAGTTCCTGAAGGATAGCAACCACAACCATTTTTAAACTGCCAGAGAACTGTTCAAGTTCAGTTCAGAAAAATACAGTTATGGCCAATCAATATTATTATTTCTTCCTGAATAACAGTGAACAAACTGTTTATCAGAATATAAAGTTGTTATAGGAAAAAAAAATAAGAAAATCAGTACTTCATTTAGGCACTATATAGGCCCTCCAATCTTATATGTTTGCAATGTTTTAAAATTTCATATCTCTGGCAATCTGTTAAACATAATATCGCTAGAATATGTGGGGCTGCTGCCATTGGGAACACTTTCCTGTCCTGAGGAAAGTGGTGCGAAGGAAGACAGAAGGCCTGTCCTGGACCACCCTGGCACACACTGGTCAGGTGACCAGCAGGCTCATTCTTCACTTTCAGTGAGACGCTGATTGTAAGATTAGAAGGCTGAGAGCAAAGTGACAACAAATGCGTGGTTTATTCAGCTTTTTAACAAATAAAAGTAACTGAGCAGTACTCAAAACCTTGGCTCAGAAAGGTGAATATCCTAATGTCAAGGCAATGTCAGCTTTCACTTCACTAGTTCGTGCTAACGCTCTGAAATTGCAGTTTTATCATAGGTCTTGGTTTGCTTTGTTCACTTCTACATCCTGAGAATCTGAAAAGCATTTGACATATATGATCTACTCAGTAAATACTTATTAAATAAACCCTATAGAAAAGAGATGAACAACCTCTTTGTGTGTTCCATGTACTTCCTGGAATTGCTGTTATGTCCAAGGCTTTTACTACCACTGGTAATTACTTATGACTTTGCATGAGCTTCAGAGAAAACTGAACTTAGATGTGCTATGAGCACACACATCAATCACCTGTATTTCATTATAAGCAAAATTAAACTTATCTTTCTCCTCAAAATTTTAACTCTCTCAAATATTCACCATCTACCCATTAATGTAGGATATATTTTAGACTTTTCTCTATCCCTATCTTATTTCCCACTACATCCATTATACCTATTTAGTATTGTTCACATCCTTCCTCACCCAATTGTTCTCACAACTTACTGCCTCAGTTCATATTCTCTTTATTTCTAATTGGGCTGTTAAAATCAGAGCTCCCCAGACCCACCTGCCCCCTTCCTCAGCCCTCTCCACCCCAAATACTTGGAATGTATAGTAATTCTTCAAGATCAGTGGTCTTCAAATGTTCATTTTTGTTTTTTCTCCTTTACTAAAGGAATTTTGAAAAAATTATTCATATTTCCTCTTATGCTTTTAAGTTGACCTCTATACTTTCTATGGTAAGTTCAAATAGTTACAAAATATGTGACTTCTAGCATACCTATTGGCATTTTTAGACAAAAAAAAATTCATATAATTTTTAAATGGATTTCATAGGTTGTAAATACCACAGTGATTTGATACCTACCTGTTGCTGATTAAAATGTACATCAACTTCTTTTTCTCCTTCAATCATTTTTCCATTCCACTTTACCCCAAAATATTATTTTAATGTAATTCATTTTCTTTTATGTTGGAGAGTCCTTTATTCCTTGCCCCATTATACTTTTCTAAAAGATTTTAATATATTAAAATTGAGTTTTTTTAAATTTCTTGTGACCACAAGATTCTAAGAGATAAATACACAATTCACTAAACACACACGCGCGCGCACACACGCACACACACACAATGTGTAAATGTATATACAGTGGGACCTTAACTTATGAGTGTCCTGACTAACGAGTTTTTTGAGATACGAGCTGTCTCTCGGCTGATTTTTTGCCTTGAGTTGTGAGCTAAAATTCGGGCTATGAGCCAGCTTCAGATACCCCACCGCTAGTTGGCGCAGCGAACGTCACAGTGAATGCCACAACATCAGCCCAGCATCACGTGTCTCACTCGTTCACTGCTGATTTGACATACGATTAATCTGAGTTACAAGCTCTGTCATGGAACAAATTGAACTCGTAAGTCAAGGCCCCACTGTATAGCTATATATTCTGGATAGAGAACATACCTTATATAATAAAATGCTAATATGCAAATTGACCAAACAGCAGACCAACCAGTCACTATGACGTGCACTGACCACCAGGAGGCAGACGCTCACTGCAGGAGCTGCCCCCTAGTGGTTGTGCAGTGGCGGTGGTGGGGAGTGGGCCTAAGCCGGCAGTCAGACATCCCCTGAGGGCTCCTGGACTGCGAGAGGGTGCAGGCCAGTCTGAGGGACCCCCATGAGTGCACGAATTTTGTGCACTGGGCCACTAATATTATATAATGTAACAAGAGTTTAAAAGTTTCCCTTAAACTTTAGAGAGGATAAGTGACATAATCAACTCTACTTTTTTCTTCATACACATTGAAAACTCAGAATGAATTCAAGCAATTGGGACTGAGAGATAATCAGAAAGCTCACCCAAGAATCAAATAATACAAATAAAAAGTGATAATCAATATTCTCTTACAATCAGTGCATGTGAACCTGTGTGTGGTATATAGAATTCAATTATGGCGCCCAAGATTCCCACCCACTGGTGTACACACTGTTTAACTCTCACCCCTTGAGTGTGGCTGTGAACATTATGGAACCGCTCCTGCAATTAACTTATTAGCTTATATTATCTTCATAAAAATGAAGTGAATTTGCAGATGCAGTTAAAGTCCCTCATCAAAATCTACTTTATGTTAATTAAAGAAAGATTACCTTAGATGAGTCTTTCCTAATTAAGCAAGCTCTTTAAAAGAGGGTATAGGGGTAAGAAGCTCAAAGGAACAGAAAGCTATCCTGTTGGCTTTTAAGAGATAAACTGACTTATTGTGGAGAGGGTCAGATAGTAAGAAACAACAGGCATTCTCTATGAGCTGAGGGCTTCGGCACTACAACCACAAGAAACTGAATTCTGCCAATAACCAGTGAACTTGGAATGGAACCCCGAGTCTTAGATGAGACTGTAGTTCTGGCAGGCATCTGGATCACAGCTTTGTGAGATCCAATACTAAGAACCCACCTAAGTCATGCCTGCACTAATGACCAACAGAATTTATGAGATAATAAATATGCATTGTTTTAAGCCATCAAATTATTTTTGTAATTTGTTATGCAGCAGTAGAAAACAAATACACAATTGAAATTTGATTTTACATTATAGGCTTTACCAAACTAATACCAAGTTTCTTGATTTTGCATTATAAGCTTTATTATATATTGAAGCCAAAATATTATGAAAGGATATTCATAAAACATTATCTCATACTTTGCAGAATTCCAAATGTCAACTTTTATTCATTTTATAAACTAAAAGCTTCCCTGTAATAAATTATTTCTAAAATATTTCCAAAGCTCAGAAGAGTATTTTAATCTTAACTTTAGGTTTGCCTCACAAGTTCTACCATTTTCTTAGAATTAACATCCTATAAACACCACCCTCTGTTTAACAAAGCCATCAGAATTATTGCATGCTACTTGCAATAATTAGTTGACTTTTCCTCAGACAGAAAAGAAAGATAATCTATGTAATAGTTAGGAAGTGTGATATTCATTCCATTTCTCTCCTCTCCTAATGTCCTTTAAAAATAACCAAAGATTGGTTGGGAAAATGAGCAACACGTGGATATTTTGGGTGGGGGGGGGGGTGGTATCAGTTGACGGGTGAATGTGCAGGTGAGTATGCTTGTGTGTATGCCTAAAACACACCAAAAATACAAGAGACAATTTATAAGAGTACTTAAAACACACACACACACACACACACACACACACACAGGGAAGGAAAACAGTTGTTTTGTTGTACCTAAAATGGTCTAGAATGATGGAAAGAGTAACAAGATTTTAAAAGTCAACAAGTGGAACTAATTCAATCTATACAGGGACACACTGTCACAGGAGTTGTCTTTTATTTTAAAGGTCCGAGCAGATGATTAAATTTCCTTGGAACATTGTGTTCACACTGAGAGCCTTCCAGATTCTGCAGTTTCTTCACATATGCCAGACATGGCCCTTTCTATGGGCTTTGATTTGTCCCGAACACTTCCTTTTATTAGCAGGTCTAAGTGAAGAGAGATTTACTTTGGCAGTATCATACTGTGGATAACACCAAATTAGGTTTGTTCAAAGGACTATCCCCATCCTCTTTATAATATCAAGTCAATTATATCATTATCACACCTTACTAAATGTATGCAGTTCTACTGGTCTTAAAGCCTTTTAGAATTCAGCTGAAAAAAAAATAAGACCCATCTGTACTCATATAAATAAAAGCATGTCTATGTCTAATTATTATCCATTAATATTATTTCAGAAAAGAGTAAAAATATGTGAGTGAACCATGGAGGAGAGGACCAAATATACAGATTTAAAGGGATACCACAAAGCAAGTGAGAAAAGAAACTTTTTACCATAAATTCAGAGAGTGGGAGTGGGTAAAGGACAGTACCTAGAGAAGAATTGTAGAACTGCTAAGAGAGGTTGAAGGTTGAAAGAGAATGCAGGTTGTGTACAAGGACAGTCTTGGGGACCAGCTCCTAGAAATTAAAGATTTGTTATTCATCACTGCAGCTTCTGTCCTTCACCAGAGGAGGTTCACAGTGAGCGGACAGCCAATGTAACGTCTGGGGAGGAAAGGTAAGGAAAGGATACAGGATTGGAAGGTAAGAGTCTAAGGTCCTAGCTTTTACAGCGTAATGTCATTATGACACTTCATATAATCTCTGATCTTTTTCTCCTTCTGTGGATTTTTTTTTTCCTTGATGACATGAGAATGCTTAGGACTTTTAATAAGTATAAATGTTTTGTGAGTATGTGTGCACTTGTGTATTTCTCTCAAAATAATGGATTGGGTAGGATTATGTAACACATTTTTAAAATATTAAAAACCTGCACACATTAAAGCATCAAGTAAAATAGTTGTTAACCAGTCTCACTAATAATCACCTGCTTCGATTCAATCTGTGGGAGGAAAAGGAAGCAATAAATTTGACCCTAACTTACCACACATTTTAATTGCACAGTACTCCCAAGGGGTGTCAGGGTCAAGAGTATAGCACCATGGCCTCGGCTTGCCATCAGGATTGCGGCAATAATTATCATCAAAGCCCTTGTCGGGATATCTGCAAACCACACCAACAAAAGTGTCACGTAAATCTGCCTGGAAACACCTCCCAGCCCCCAGCTCAGAAAATAACCTCTGATCCAGCTCAGATACTGCTAGCTGAGGGGAATAATAATAATAAAAAGTTCTCTGTGTTTCACCTTACAAGGACTGCTAATCATTGTTGAATCTATGAACTTACATATTCCACCAAGTATAGAGTACCATCACCTTTACTAATAAGTTAAGTCCATTGGGTACCTGTCTACCATTAGAGGTCCAAAACCTAAACCTCTTTTCATAAAGCCCAGTTAAGAATGGATTACACAAACATCACCTCGTGTAAAATACTCATTTAAAAAACAGGTCTTCTTCCATGGCAGGCTTTAAGTTTAAACCAAAAGGTAGGTTTCAAGAGCTGTTACTAATGATATAGCTCAATTCTGGAACCAGAGCCTTTCTAGGTCATGCCCTCACCTTCCCTGGAGCAAGAGACAAACTCCATCACACCCCTTTCTCCATACCCCCCTCCCTTTCAATTAGCTGGGGCCTGCATAGGTGACTTGATTTTAATTGCTACCATGTCCCTTCTGCTCTCACTTGAAGGACTAGAGATGCACTGAAAAATAAAGCCAAGTTCTAACCTCATTTAGGAGAACAATAAATAAAAATATAAAGAAGAAAAAACACGTTTCTAAAAACACATTTCTAAACAAAGATAGGGAGAAAGCTTCCTCTGGAATTATTATCTGTATTTTTATTCTTTATAATAAAAACAAGATTTTTTTTTTTCCAACTAAAGTGTTTCATGTGAAATGAATGGGCCAAAGTAGATAGTATTTCTTTTAACCATTTAAGTTCTAAAACCTACTTCTGAGGAGAAAATAGACTTGGTTAAAATTTCAAAATATAGCAGGGTAGCCCTCGCCAGTTTGGCCCTGTGGATAAAGTGGCCGCCTGCAGACTGAAGGGTCCCAGGTCTGGTTCCAGTCAAGAGGCACATGCCCAGGTTGCAAGCTCGATCCCCACTGGGGGGCGTGCAGGAGGCAGCCAATCAATGGTTCCCTCTCATCATGGATGTTTCTCTCTCTCCCTCTTCCTTCCTCTCTGAAATCAATACAAATATACTTTTTAAAACTACAGCAGGATAAATCAGCCGAAGAATCATTTGCTCTGCCTTCCATTCCCTTTCCCTGGTGCAGGACCTCTGTCATGTTGTCACCCATGGGAGCCCATTTTACCTAACTCACGGAAGATGTGGCTCTAGAAAGAGTCTGGCTTGTATTTAGCAAGAATGCCCCCTCCCAGAGCTCAGGTTGGTCAAAGAGGTCATTACTGAAAGGGCCTCTGTCTTTTTTCTGCTGGGGAAGAGAAAGAGGAAGCTCCTGTTAGTGCTTCCCGTTCACTCTCCACGGGTGCTCCTCAGGGCCGTCCTGATCTCTGGGAATTGGAATCCAGTCAGCCAGGACCAATTGGAGTGTACCCGGCACTCAGGTACTTCATCATAAATCCCTTTGCCCAAGACTTTCCAGAAAACATTGTATAAAGAGAATTTCCATTTCAGTTTGTCAGGGAGCAAATATCAGCTTGAGAAAAGAATCGCTGGGAGCAGGGTTGGTGGCATTTTACCTTTCTGGCATGAATTTGTGCCGATGTGGCGTCTGATGATCCCAGCGCTGACAAATCTTGCCTGATTCGGTATGATCCATGGGGCCTCGATAACTTTCCCCATTGCAGGTCATGCATTCTACTAATAAAATCAAAGCATGGCATGTTAATTGCTTCTGACAGAAAAATCAAAAACACCACTGTTCCATTTAAAGGACAGTAAATCATCTGTTTCACAAAGAGATTTCTAGAAAAAACTTACATGTCATTTTAACTTTAAATTATGGCCTAATGTCCATAAAGAGTGACATAAAATCCTCCTTACAGAACTTTTCATATAGCTTAAATGAGATTTTTGTCCTCAGTGTCACACAGATTTGCCACAGGACCAGGAAATTACCTTTCTAATTTTTCAATAACTGTCCAAAGGTACTTAGAAACTGGAAATGTCAGATAGAGCCTTGGGGTTTTCCTCTTGGTTTGTCTAAGCTGCAAGGGATCTCAGTAGTTATACTGTCAGTACAATACAGCCCCCCTCTCAGCCGAACCGCCAATGACATGCACCGGAAATGAGTGTACATCTTACTCATACGGTCAATGCCCAAATCGGAATAAGACAGATCGTAGAGACCAGCTTTGCATACAAATCTGCTACTATTCAAAGAATATTTTAAAAGAAGAAACCATAGCTCCTTTCTGCTAGCAAATATCCATGTTGAATAACTGGGCAGGCTTTACTCTTATCTAGCTGAGGATAGAAGTTGACCTACTATTGAACTCCTTGTACTCACTGTTTTTAAAATGTTTTCAGTTGACCTAGGTATGCAGAATCTTACTGATGATTCTGTGTGGTTAATTAATAGTTCTCTTCTGGCTGGCCTCTTATGTCACACTGAAAACCCGGAATCACATCAACTATCTGAAAAAGATACTTCTCAAATGGCCAGGTTGATTTGTAGTCCTACAGGCACCCTGTGGAATAAATCATTGCTTGGCTTTCCTATGGGTCAGGCAAACCTCCCCAAACACATCATTTGTATCTTGTGATTACTGACCATCTACCTTTACTGAAAGGGAGCAAAGATGTCAATGTTTAGTTGTATCTACCAAGATCTAGCCTAATTAGCATTTGTAATAACTTGGGGGTATAATATCAGAAAAATCACTTTTGAACTTTTGATTTGTATCATCTAATAGGACATTAACTATTAACTCTCCAAAACATGAGACAGTTTGGCTTGATCCATCTACTTCTTTTCATGTAGTTTAATCTGTGAACTAAGACAGGGGACCAATTCAGCTTCCTCTCATCTGGTCCTGAGATTCCCAGACTACAGTCCGTAAGCATGTGCACTATATATTTCAGGGGTCCAAGAGCATAATGAGAACAGTTCTCTGTTTGGGCAAGGCCTCTTCAACATTGAAATGCTCAACATATGTTGCGCCTTATCACATGAGAGCTTTCCATTTGAATGCAGTACAGACTGATTTAGTTCCCTTTTTTGAAAAGAATGCAAGATTTGATATCCTCACAGAAAATGATGTGACATTTACCATTGTTGTTTGCTCCTTTGTAATGAATAAAATGGAATGAAAAAATGAATTCAATTAAATGAGAAAATAGAACAAAATACTATGGTCAGACATAAGAGATAAGGGTCCACATATACAATTTCTAACCTTAGATAGTACTCAAGAAATTAAAATATATCTATTTTGTCTCCTTCAGCAAATGCAGTTTATAAGAGTATATCCCCTTACATGAGAGTACATAAAGTTATTTTCTAGGAAGCTATACTATGGGGATTATTATAAAACATTTTTCCTGGGGACTTCAGGATTTTTTATTTTTCTTATGACCACTTTCTAGAATGAGTGTGGTAGACCAGTGCTTCTCCAAACCTGAATGTGCGTAATAAGTCACTTTGAGATCTTGTTAAAGGGCAAGTTCTTATCAAGGGTTTTGGGGGTCGGGATGCTCCCAGCGGATGCTGATGCTTCTGGCACTTGGATCTCATGGTGAGTAGCAAGTTTGTAGATAATTAGTTCCATTCTAAAAGTTCTAAGTGTTTGTCAGTAATAGCTTTTTAGAAGAGAGTGAATTTTACCTGGTCCTTGAAGGATGAATGAGAGTTGGATAAGCTAAAAAGGGGCAAAATACCATAAAATGGTATAGAAATGTGAATTAGCATGCTATGTTTATAGTAAAGTGAAGAGATGATTATGGATGCAGTTTCAGACCTAGTGAGATTTTTTTTAATAATAAAAGTTAATAAGAATAATGTTGGATTTTGGTAGTCAATGAATGTGTTATGGTGATAGAAGTGAGATTCTAAATATATTATCATTACATGTTCTTTGATTATTCAGTACTTTTAATGTATAAGAAATCATTTGATCTATGTAGTGAGGAAAGAACTCACAAAATCTTAAAGGACTTACCTAAAACAGAACTATGTCAAACTTGTGCTTGGAACACAGGTCTCCTGACCCGTAGTCCAGTGCTCTTTCCATTCTCCCTCACTGCTTTTGTGTCCTACATATTTTAATGTGTCCCCTATACATCCTAACTAGTCACACTTTCAGGTAGACTGATAAGAATAATTTTAGAAAGTCAACCTCCCTGACTTTTTCAACATTGTCCCAATTACCTTTTGCTCTCCTGTGTATAACAGTAGGTTGTCCTCCTGTTGGATTTTCACCTATTGGGGCATGTGGAAAAGGAGGCCCTGGGAAAGCAGGTAGATTGGTCATCTTTTCCAAGGTTGGTTGTTTTACCACTGCATCAAACCATCAGGTTAGTCTTTAAAAATTACCTCAAGAAAGCCAAACTTTAAGCTCACAGTCACTTTTCAAACTTCCAGAATTCTAAGACTCTTCTAAGTTTTTGTAGCTCAAAGTTAAGCAGCATAGGTAGGACAGGTAGAAACTAAGTCCACCTACTCAAGGAACCAGGTGAAAGCATAATCTATTTAACAGTACAAGAGGGTGAGCATTGCCCTCCTGCTCTATTTTCTTTTTCTCTCTCCACTGTGGTAAGTGTATTATTTAACCCTTCTAGCAAGTTCTTTTCTTAAAAAAAAAAAAAAGAACAAACAAAAAGTACAAAAAAGTAAAATACTAATCCAGATCACATAAATGCAAACTAATTATTTCTATTCATAAGTAGATTGTTTTTTCTGAATATAGTTTTGACCTAAATAGTAGTAGAAGATTATAAAATGAGACATAATTATAACATAAGTAGGATTAACGTAACATCTTTCTCACCATATTAACTAAGTAACAAAAAAAATTGTGTTCCGTTTTTCTCAATCATAAAACCACAGTAATCTGAGTTTAAGAGTAAAAGAGATATTTCAAAAAGTATTTCTCAGAAAATTCCATGCTGGTGATTATTTCAGAAAAACTGAATGTTTAAAATATGGATAGTCTCACAAATCCATATTTATAAATACTAGTAATAAGTTTATTTAAGTCTTGGTTTTTTTTTTAAGTCATTCTCCATGCAGAGTATGGATTCAACACACAGTATTATTTGGGATATTATGTGTGAGACATTAAAAAATAATGATTATGGCTTAAAATGTATTTACTCGGATATCTGACAATCATTAAAAAGACATCTGTTCCAATGACTAGTGTTGGCTTTATTTTAAATCCCAAGCAAATGTTAAAACAAGAAATTAGATTTTACAAAGCTCAGTTTTCCACAATCTTTGAATCAAAGATTGACATTTCTACTGGAATGCTTAATATATTTCAAAGTTTTAAATTATAAGAAAATAATATTAATCATCAGATATCAGATATATATTGTCTATGAATCAAACTTTCTGAAAAATTTCAGGTGAGTATTTAGTCAAAAGTTTGTTATAAATTTTTCAAAAAATATATACTGTTCTACATGTATTTTTAAAAAGAACAGTTTGAAGTTTGACTTGAGGCATTTTTCTTGCTTAATTTTAAATATCCAAAACTATTTGATTATTATTACCTCATCCATAATGATGTAACCTTTGGAAATTGCCATTTAGTAAATTAATATACATAGATAAGAATGGCTCACTGATGATATTAAGTATTCTGGATTTTGAGGTTTCCCCCTTACATTTGTATCTTAATATAAATGGACATCATTTGTACATTATTTTGAGTATTTTATTACTTATTTGATAAAGAGCTATTTTTCTTTATTGATGTATTGATAGTGCTTATTATTTTAGATCCTCTTTATTAAAATCTGCTAAAACATTGTTCATTATAGAATGAATTTAAACATCACAACTCAGTTCACACTCCCTGAGATATGTTTAGCCTACAGGGCAGGTAGGTGTTGGTTTACTTCTCTTACAGGAGGGTTTTTCTACTATCGTCAGATTTCTAATTGTTTCCAGAAAAAGCATATCTGCAACCTTCAGGGCCATTGTAACCATCAGCATCATGCACCATTATCCTAAATAGTAATGCCCTTTCCAAGGGAGCTGTAATGACCTAAAATGATTATTAAAGGATGTTAGAGATATAGAATCTAATGACATAAGAATAACTGGAAAGAGGACTTCTCCAATTACTTATTTTCTAGCATGTTTGTTCTACATTAATTATCAGTTCAGATCTATGCCAGTGTATTTTGATAAGGTTTCTCTTATAAACCAGTGGTTGAAAAATTACATTCTCATACAGACTAGGCAGGTAACATAAATGCTAAACTGTTTACAGTTTGACCACGTTACCTTCCCTGGAAAACACTTTCCAAGGTCAAACAAAATCAATTACAAAATTCCTTGCGATGACTTTCAACCTCAGAAAATTGTGATAATGGAGAGTTTCCCAAAAGCAGGTTATTTTCTTCCAGGTGTAAATTTAAGACAAACATTAATGACAGACTTATTCATACAAAACAGACTTGTTCATCACGTTATCACAGATCAGTTTATTATTTTTAAAAGAAAAGAAAACAATGATGAAGAAGTTATAGTGAACAGAATACGATATGGAACGAATGAAAAGTAAGAATTTACAAACAGAGATAGAACTGGCATGAAGTCAATTTTAAATTAACCAACAACAGAAAACAAATCCACCTTCTCTGTGACAATGAACTAACAATGATTTTTTATGTGAAAATATCAACCTAATACTAAATTGATATTTAGGGAAGAAATGTCTTTTAAAAAATTGGTTCATTAACAAATAGGTAAGATAACTTACTATAAAAATTGGACAGTATTTCAGCAGACCCCCCCAACCCCCCAAAACTTCAAAATCCTACTAAATTTCTATCAGAATGTAATCCATGTTTCATTTGGATTCTCAGGATTTTAGGTTCTGACAGAACAGCTATTCGGTAGCCAGATAACTAAGAAAAATAAACCGTATACAATGCTGAAATGGTTACTCTTCCTTCTCATCAGTCATTCAGTTTTCCACTGCAAAAGTAAGGACAGTGCCCTCTTTTGCTGTGAGAGGAGGTAAAAACATAGACATGGATTTAGGGTGCCTGCCTTCAAGGCAGCCTTGATCTCTTCAGGTGCTATTCTGAACAGTGTTCCAGTCTATGTATTAGATTTGGTTCTAGTCACATTGGCACCAAAACGCACACAGGTGTGTCCAATTCCCATGACCCCCTCCCATATACCCTTCTGGGTTCATATACCCTTGCTGCACCGCTGCTGTGGCAGCAGGAGTTTGATGACTAGAGAATTAGCTCTACTCATACATAAAGAGCTAAGCTGCATTTGGTTCCTTTCAGATGATGTATGGAAACAGACTTTGAGGCACGTGAGCTCCACGCGGTTAATGAAAAAGTCCAAGTTTATACTCTCCCCGGAATGATGCCTCAGGCTCTATTAAACTCACAAACTGATAACTCGCTCCCTTAGTCTGCATTCATCTGGTGATGATCAGGTTTTAAAACTGTGTATAAAAGGCTCAATTAATTCTCTGGTTGTGTTGGAATGAACAACATATTCAGTGCGATTTGGTTTGTTTTTGTTAACCTTTCATGCGAGCTGCAGATCTACACAAAGGAGGAGCTGAGTGCCCCGCACGCACGGCATTCAGGTTCATTTACCTTCTGAACACTGAGGAATGTCACAGACTTCGTAGCGTACCTCTGGATTGCTTGTGAAACACCACGGTCCCCCTTCTTCCCCTCGAGGATTTCGACAGTAGTTTTCCTGTAGGTCTTTACCCCGATAGCTCGAAGGCAAAAAGCTAGTTTTAAAATGATAATCATTACAGTATAAGCGCATGCAACTTTACTGTGGGCCTATTAAATTTACTAATTAGTGGGTATGTTTTCCCTGAAAGTGGAGAAACATTTATTCTAACTCAGATCTCCATATACAGGGTGGGTGGGGCAAACGTAGGTTTACAGTTTGTGAGTATGCAAAACAGAGTTTATTCTTGTATTATTACTTATTAATTATGTATTGTTTTCCATATAGACAACTGTAAACCTACTTCTGCCCCACCCTGTATATTAACTTTAAGTGTTATTTCCATCCATTCTTAAAATCCTTAAATTTTATAAACACTTAGCTAACAATTCACATGCTCAACATCATTAAGAATGATTTATCTCTGGGTTTTTCAAGAGCCAAACATTTAAGAACCTAGTGAACATTGTTTGTACCACAATTTCTAAGCCTCATTCAAAGGCAGCAAATGATTGAGCAAGGCCACTAAGAAGAAAACTGAAGAAACACTGCAATTGACCTTGAAAGCTCACAGTTACGCTGCTTATCCCACATAATTGCTTGTTTATTTGTTGCTTTTATTATGAAGAATGTTCCTCCTATTTTCTGAACAACTGAGAAACAGCTTGATGAAGTAACAGGAACAAAGGGTCTAGAATCAAATTAAACCTGGACTCAAATTTCAACTCTCTCACTAACTGGAGACCCAGCAGGTAATTTGGCCTCTCAGCCTATTAACTTACCTGTACAATGAATATAACCATAACTTATAACACAGTAGACTGTGTAACCATATCTTACACAGTATACGGTTGTTTTGAGAAGTTCTAAGAGATGACAGAGTAATTGACAGTAAATGCTACCTATTAAGCACACTCCACTTAGTAGTCTTTACTCTGTGGAAGTAAAAATTAAACAATTGAATGAACAATTAAAGCTCATATGATTTCACTAGTTTCCTAACAGTTTAATTTTGAAAGGAAAAAGGAGTCATCTTTTGTCTTAGTTTTAGTCCTATTATTCCAGAATAATTTAGGATACCTTTTGTATGTGCCATTGCTTGAAATTTTCTTTCATTTTTGTCAGTTCTCCAATTTTTTATAACTTTTAATGAAATACTATTCTGATAGATTCAAAACTGATTTTACTCTTTTTCATAAAGTAATGTATTAATCAAATTTACCTTAGAAAATTCTCTTATAACTCTATTTTATGGGAAAGCTTAGTATAATAGAAGAGTAAGAATAATTACAAAATCTCCATTGCTGCCATATATGACACCAGTTCTTAGATACATCTGGGGTTTTCAACTTCCAGATGTATAAGATGAATAGAGTGAATGGGATTATTATGAGGTCCTTCATTTTGTATCATTTTAACGACTCAGTTTACTTAAGAAACTAAATAATGGATTTAGCACATATTAAATGAACACATTAAATATCTAGTTTTAGAGATTTTTGTTCTACACACACACACACACACACACACACACACACAAATATATAAACAAATAAACATTTCCAGTGGATTTTTAAAGTAAAAAAGAAGCTGTGAAGAAGTAGTGAATGAATCAAAAAACAATTTAGTAGGAAAAATACAAGTAGAAAGGTAGATAAAGTGTAAATCAAACCTAAAAGTGGCTGAAAAATGAATAAACTTGTCCCAATAGAGTTAACAAAATGAGAAATGAAGAGAAAAGATGTGCTTCTTTTCACAATTCTTTATCAATTTATATCGAATTCCTCTTGAAGGCATGCAGGGTAACAAGAATACTGGGTCATCTCTTCTCTTCATTCTTTGGCATATATGACTTTTTACCCAAATTAACTGGTTTTCCTTTGTGCTTTGAGGTGTTAGCATGCTTTCCTGTAGCAGCCTGTACCTGACTGAGGGGTGAAGCCTAGTCCTGCTCTTTTCACTTATTTGTGTTCATTCAACAAATGTTTATGAAAACCTGTATACCAGTCAACAGGATTTGTAATAAACTTTTATTTACATATATACTATTGTTGGTTCTTTGTCCTTGTTGGCAAGGCTTTAAGAGAGATAAGTGAAGAAATATTTATAATTGAGTTATATATAAAGGTACTTTGAAATATAAATTAGATCTTCTGGTGCTAGTCACCTTTTCTTTTCCTTTAATATAAACAGTGTTCATAGGAAACTTGATCTATTCCATCATCTGCTTCATTAATGAATGCTGGGTGGCCAATGAAAGATAGAGGTGTAGATATCAGGTCACCTGATTCTCTGGTTAAGTTTCTATGCTCATTTCATCATCTATCATCATCTTCCCATTAAGCCACTTGTAAAATATTTCAATTTAGGGAGTCAACAACAAATCATTCCTCTAGACAAAGACATTTATATATTTCTTTTTCCATTTCCCATGAAGTTAATCTTTAGTTAACACTTAAAAGTGTTAAGCAATTATGTTGATATTCCAATAAGCTGATAATTGATGATAATTAAGTGTTGCTCCCACTGAATTTTTTAAAATGTTGATTAATGTACAAGATCTTCTCAGCCCTAAACTCAAGGAAATGTTTGTTGGAAAAATAGCTGATTGGACTGGAAAGCCTGTTCCCAGGGAGATCTATTTCACATTTACTCCTCTAGCAGAGAATCACAATCATAGAGAAATTGGATTGAAATAAGACCTCTACTGGGTCAATCCAGTGCACTCTCCTTAGCTAAGACTGGATTGATTTCAAATGCTATTCCTTTGTTCATGAAAAGCATAGATCTATCTATTTAAATAAGATGTCTTCCATAATATCCTGGGAATGACACCATCCACATACTTATGAGAGGACAAAACCAATTATATTGTTTGTTTTTTAAATATAAGGACAATTCTCTATTTGCTTACTTTTAATTATAGTGTAATTAAAAGTAAATATGATCTCCCTTATATGTGGAAGCTAATGAACAAAATAAACTGACCAACAAAGTAGAAACAGAGGCATGGATGCAAGGAACAGACTGACAGCTGTCAGGGGGGAGGGAGAAGGGAGAGGCTGGATAAAAGAAGGTGAACGGATTAGCCAAAGAACATATATGCATAACCCATGGACACAGACAACAGTGTGGTGATGGCCAGAGGGAAGGGGGAGTGGGGAATGGGTGGAGGTGGACAAATGGGGGATAATGGGGACATCTGTCATAGTGTCAATAGTAACAATAAAGTTAGAAAATAAATTTAAAATTAAAAAATCAATAATTTGGAAAAGATTAGTTGTTTTCTGTTACTGAAACATGGGAAAGCTGATCAGTTTGGACACTTACTAGCTGGTGTTAATTAGGCTGAGATCACAAGTTTGATCCCAATGTGAAGCAACAAACTCTTTTTCTTTGTATGTAGACCAATGAACTCATCTTTGTTTACTGAAGTAAAATCATCTTTCATAATTATACCCTCCAAAAATTAATGGAGTGGGATAAAAAGTGGATTCATTAAGGCAAAGTTATCCTCACTATTGCAAAAACAAGTGACAGCCTGTGTCCTACTGACCTGCTAAGTGTATGATGCCCTGGGCTTGTTAAAAGCAGGACTCAGATTCTGGCCATCCCACTTACTAGGTGTGAATGACCTTGAAAGGTTACTAAGGCTCTTTGTGCTTTAGCATCCCCCTATATAAAAGCAGAATTAATAAAACCATCCACTATGTGTTTCTTGGAAAGATTAAAGACTATAGACGCGGTATACTGCTCAGCAAGGTAACTGGCATATGGTAATCTAAATCTTCTAATGCATTTAATAACCAGGGTGAGCTGTTTTTCAACTACTTTAGTTGCAGTTAAAATTATTTGTAAAATAAACCTTGAAAACTGGCTAAATTTAGTTCTCTAGTGGGGAGTAGATATCTATGTTTCTCCTCCATTATGATTAAAACATTCAGACTAATGAACCTATGGCTACTATGTTTCCTTGTCTTTAAATAGCATTCATCTCATAATGAACTCAATTTTAAGTGTAGACATTTAATTCCCAAGGAATGAGAAGGTTGTGTTTTGTTTTGTTTTCAGTCATCCGACAGTAGGTAAAACGGGAAAGCTGGTCAGAGGCATGAGTTTTTAGCAGGCGTTCTCAGTTTTGACTGTACTTTGGAATCATCTGGTGAGCATTTTTTAAAAATAAGATGGCACATGGTTATTTCCCCAAGAAATGTTGATTTACTTGGTCTATGCTGATACCTGGGTGGCAGGAGGTGTTATGGGCTTTTAGCAGGTGATGTTAATGTGCAGCCGAGGTTGAGAACCACAATGGTTAAAGAACATTTGGCCACTAGGTAAGGTCAGAATGTGATCCATCTCTAATTTATACAGTCAACCTCTCCACCTCCAGCTGCACATGGCGGAACCTTTTTGAAGGCAAAGGGAGGGGGGGGAAATCTTAAAATTATGTTTCCATTACTTTTTCACAAACACTAGGATCTATAAATTGAAGTTTTGAGGGAGGATGCTGTTAGGCCACACCTTAGTGATAAATTTGTTCATCTTTGGCTAAATACCAGTCATGGATTCACATCATCCTTGGCCTACTATAATTCAGCAAGGTTGTCTATGCTATGATAGAACTGCAGAATTATCCTGAAGGACCAAGGTGAGATTTATAACACACATAGTCAAAAAAGAGGGTTATCCTCTCCTCGTCGGGCTGTTCTTACCTGTGCTCGTGGGGTATCATGGAATTCCAGGGCTGGCATTTGATGCCACTCTTAGTGATAGACACCGTTCCTTTGTAGCTACCTCCTTTACCAATGATGCAGTTTCTAATATAGTCTATCAGAAGAAAGCAGAGACAAAGGCTACAACTATGGGTCACATGCAGTATTTATCTAAAAGTAAAAGAAACTTCCATTCAAACCTTTAAGTAATTAACACTTGTAAACTACTGTTTCTCAAATCGTATTGAAATGTACTGCCTAAAGCTTCTACTAATATTTTCAAAATAATACATTTCAGAATAATCCAAAACAAGAACAACAACAAAAAAGACTATTGAGAAGTTTTAATTTTGTGAGCATATACTTGGATAACTGAAGATATTAGTCTATGTATTTAACATAGTCTCTACACTCAACTGGCCAAACTTAATTTGGCAGAATGATTTGCTCAATTATGCAGACCAAGTTAAGAAAATATTAAGAATGAAAATTAATGGATTTATAAAACCTATAATGAATTCAGAAAGTTACTTTAAGATAATAAAAATAACTAATTTGTCTTTTTGTAAAATGGTGTGGGTTTTGTATAAGTGTGTGTGTGTGTGTGTGTGTGTGTGTGTGTGATATAATTACATTATTTTGATTTTTTCCATATTTTTGCTAATATTTCCATTGCTAAATTGCAGGGCAATCAAATTGAAACATGCTGAATATTTCTGTCAAACAGTATCAACTACAATACAGTTGTTAGTTGAAGATGGTCTTATACTAATAGAGTATGAATTATATTTAGGATTTGTAGAATTATTGGGGTGTATAGATATCATCTTATTTTCTACCATGAACCCATCTTAATTTAATTTAGACATATACCATATTATAAGGAAATATCTGTGTATATTACCAAATACCTAAATTAATAAGATAATATGAAGAAAGCATTAAAATTAAAATTAATTTTATTATCATAAATACAATCCATAACTATTTCTTGTGATGAGAGATTTATCTTCTCAAATTCATATTTATTTAACATTCTTCAATAATTTGATATCATTCTGCTTTTTACAAAGTAAATACCTTGTGACTATAATATCAGAATACTAAAATAGACAAATTAACAAAAAATTTGGTCTCAATTCTTCTTTTAAAAAAATTTTATTAGTCTGGCCAGTGTGCTTAGTAGTTAAGTGTCAAACTATGAACCAAAAGATCAAGCTTCCATTCTCAGTCGGGGCACATGCCTGGGATGTGGGTTCCAAACCCAGTGGGGGGCATGCAGGAAGCAGCCAATCAATGATTCTCTCTCATTATTGCTGTTTCTGTCTTTTTCTCCCTCTCCTTTCCTTTCTGAAAATCAATAAAGATATATATATATATATAATGTTTTAAAGAACATAATAATTAGAAATAGATTCAACTATTTTTTCAATATCTCCACGTTTTTTTATCAGCAATTATCACCATAACTTAGATATTTAAAGTTATTAAAATTTAAAATACTATAGTAATCCCCAAATTTGCTGTAATGTAAGATGTCAAACTAATAGCTTAAGGTGGCACTTTCCAGAATGACATGGAGAATACCATTTCTAGGAGAGGCTCCTAGAAATAAACTGAGAAGAGGTAATCTAATTATGGGAAGTTTGGGATATGATCTCTGTAATCAAAAGTGTCATTCTATTGTCAAGTCGCTGGTGTCATCTGTCTTAATAGATGAATTGACTGCATAATAGATCCAGTATATAACAGAAAAATCCATGAGAAAGAGAACTGTGGCAGAAATTTACATACTTTTACACTTGATTTCATTATGGATATTTAGAAAGTGGCCAGTTACCTTTGTTTTCGTAGAGGTCGAATTCATGGCCAAACTGTTTTTTCACTCCAGTTGACATGCTATTGAAAGGGAACCAGAGGCATCGTTTTCTTGCTTTATCAAAAACAAAGGCCCTGAAAAAAATATCTGAATGAAAAGAAGGAATACTACTATTTATACAGTTTTTAAAGATTGGGCACATGGTTTAACCAAGGAGGGCAATAAAAAGTCTTTCTAAACTAAAATTATAAATGCAAAAATCTCTTAACCATAAATAGTAAAGTATTTGATAACATTTTATACATAAGAACCGAAGTTGGAATTCTGAAGTGTTTTCTTCCCATTAAGAAATGATATTAAAATTCCTCACTATGCTACTTATGATGCCACTATGGACAAGCCTTCATTTCTTAGTATTTTGACAACTTTTAAATAATATCAATAACGGGAAATAATTTTTATAAAACAAATACAAAACTACATAAAATTTTAGAAAATATTTTACTTATTATTTTATATTTTACTAGGGGCCCAGTGCACGAAATTCGTGCACTGGGTGTGTGTGGGGGGGAGTGTCCCTCAGCCCAGCCTGCCCCCTCTCACATACTGGGAAGCCCTCAGGCGTTGATCCCCATCACCCTCCAATCGCAGGATCATCGGCCTCTTGCCCAGGCCTGACGCCTCTGGCCTAGGCGTCCGGCCCGGGCAGCGGGGACCTGCAGTGGCAGCGGGGGGCGCCGCAATCGCGTGGGCTCGCCCCTGCCCCTGCAGGATGCTTCTGGCTGAGGCGTCCGGCCCGGGCAGCGGGGACCCGCAGCTGCAGTGGCCCCGCGATCGTGGGCTTCGCTTTAGGCCCAGGCAAGGGACCCCTAGCTCCTGGGACTGCCAGCTTCCACTGTGCCCAGCTCCCATCACTGGCTCCACCCCTACTTCCTGCTATCACTGGCCAGGGCGGAAAAGGCACCTGATTCTCTGATCATGGCTGGGGGGCAGGGCAAAGGCGGCCCCAGGGCCGCCTTTGCCCTGCCCCCAGCTCTTAGCTCCCCCCTGGGTTTCCAATCACTGTCAGTGGCAGGGGGCTTCTTCCTGCTTTCCCTTTCGCCTCCCTGCATTGTGCCTACATATGCAAATTAACCGCCATCTTGTTGGCAGTTAACTGCCAATCTTAGTTGGCAGTTAACTGCCAATCTTGGCAGTTAATTTGCATATAGCCCTGATTAGCCAATGAAAAGGGTATCGTCGTACGCCAATTACGATTTTTCTCTTTTATTAGTGTAGATTTACTACAATTCATTCTATATCCATAACTTCAAAACATATTCATAAACTTTGTGCTTTGATTTACATACAAGTATTTTAAAATATCTATTAAAAACATTTTACAGCTGACATAGTAATTAAAAGCAAAACATAAAAGTATTATTTTTGTAGCTGTGGCAGAATAACTTGATAAGACAAGACACTGGGGGGTAGGGGAGACCAAGGGAAGGTCAAGGGGAGGAAAAAAAAAGGAGACAAATGTAATACTTTAAGCAATAAAACAAATTTTTAAAAAAAGAATTGGCTAATAGTAGATTTGTATTGTGATCTGGTAGACTATAAGCTTATGCCATACATGTTAAATTCCCTATTTCCTTATTGTAGTGTTAGGGGGAGCGTGTTAAATGAACTTGAAACCATAGTAATTATATAAATAACATATATAAAAATAAACAAACATTTAAAAATAAATCAATAGCTTCCCACTTAACTTTACATTAAAATAAAAATGTAGCAAACATATATAAACTACTTTTCTATATGGCTTTGACATGAGATAACTTTACAGGAGCCCCATGGGGAACGTGCAAGATTAGCCTCTGTGAATACAATGAGGTTACATCTGGAAAGTGAGGGACAGGGTCTCCAGCTCACTGATTTCATTCACTTTTTTCTCTTCTTCCATTACTCTGCCATATTCTCTCAGAAAACTGTTTCCTTCGACCATTGTACACTCCATATGGACTGGATCCTGGCTGTCAAATTTAAGTTTGACTTTAAGAGTTTGACTTTATCTTAGCCTGATTTTAATTATCATCTTCATTTCAAGAATTAGTTGGTCATGGCAGAAGGGCAATTCCAGTAAGAGTAACTCATGGCTAGAAGAGGAATGCCTCCTGTTTTCTTCTCTTGAGCCAATGGATGAATGGTAATTTTCTGAAGAGCTTAGAACCAGGCACTCTGGTTATCTTTCCTACCCAGCAAATGAACATTGCAAGCAATTTTGTTGATCCCTTCTCAAGAGAAAAGGGTGTTTGACAATGCTCCACTCCATGCCTACTCAATTGCAAATGCTTTCACACAGCTTTGTTGGTATTTTCCAACATTTTCCTATATTTGCTCTTGTTTGCCAATGATTCTAGTCCATATAGCAAGTCGGCAAAAATATCATTTAATTCATTAAGAAGCTAATTTCAGAGTATCACAGTATATATATTTAATTCTGAATAACTAATGTATTTAGTGGTTCCAAACACATATGTATAAGACACACATATTGGGATAGATAAGTGAGAAGGATGATACAATTTCTAGGCAGGAAAACTTGGGCTATTCATGGGTTTTATTACATGTGATTTTCTGTACAGGTTGCCATAAATTTGCAGACTAAATTTAACTCAACCAGAATATGGTAGGAAAATATGAAACCTCATATACATGGGGTATATAAAGGTATATTAATCAGGTCACATGTGTTCTCCAATGAAGCAAATTCATTTTCGTTTCTACTAAATAAAACAAAGGAAAAGGTTTTTTTGGTTTGGTTTGGTTTGGTTTTAATAGGCATAAGGCTGATTAATGTGAAAAATGAAAGGTAGCAATACTTTCCTTACTTGTGGATTCAGGAGAGTGTATTGTCAGATTCAGAGTTAAAAACCAACAATGATTGTGGTTCTCTAATTCTCTATGCCCTGCCCTTCCAACCCCAAGGGGGGAAATACAGTAAATCCAACCTCCTCAGTTGCCAGAAGAACATCTCCATAAATCTGCACAGCTGAGATGCTGATTGAGAGTGGTTTTCTCTAATTTATTTTTAACTAACTCAAGGCTTTTATCAGAAAGCCAGGGAAAGAAGCAGAATCATCATAGGAAAATACGTGCAAAGTCAATCCCCCACTATTCTTGCCAAGAAATATCTCCCTGAAAGTGGCAGTTTGGCTATAAAATACTTCCAGAGGAGCTGTAAATGGATAGAAAGGAGATAGTCTCTCCTCCCTCTAAATCTATTGAAGTTATTCTCTGACCATGTCCTTTCCCCTCAGGCCCATAACATTCATTTCTCTGAGAAAGGCGAGATGAAATTCAGACCACTTGCCATGACATTACTAAATCTGTGTTCACATTATGTGTCATGACCCAAATGTTATAGAGCAGAATTTAAAATTTACAGGGTGTCATGCTAAATCCTCTAACATGTGGGATGAAATAGGGAATGAAAGGGAGGAAAGTAAGTGAGGGGAGAAATGTTTATGGAGAAGAACTAGGAAACACATTTTCCTTGGGCAGTTAGGATGAAAGTGTCACCTTCATGGCCCACAATTCCAAATTGCATCCTCTGGGATTACTGGCAAAGTAGTAAGGAATTCTCTGTGAGATCATGCAGAGACTTTCACAAGTAAGAGAACTCACTCTGAGTCCCCTCAGGCCTCTCTGAATTACCCCATCACTTTTCATCTATAACGTCATCATCACTACCCTGGCCTAAACAGTCTCTGCTGCTGACACCAACCCTTCTAGTTTATAATCTAATTCTCTCAACACCTTTTATTTAAATCCCTAAAGACATTGACATAAGTTACAGTAAATTTTGGCTATTGTCCAACTTATATTCTGAAAATTTCTTCACTCCTCTTGAAAGAAAAAAAATGTTTACTCTGAATAGAATATTTTAAATGTTTTCTAAAACATTTAAAAGTGAGATAAAAGTAAATCTAATTACCTTTCAGTTCCTAGAGTTCAATTGTTTATAAGATGAGAAATATAAATTCCATAACCAAAGCCACCATGAGGTCTAAAATATAACAGTTTATATGTACTTCCTTACTTTTATTTCCATCAACTGAGATCTAAGTCTTCTGTTGTAATGTGTTTAACACTAAAGCCAAGCTTATAATTTTAAGGGCAAATCACATTAAATACAAAAACAAAAACCATGATGATAATAAGTACATACTGTATTTGGAAAGTTTTCCTAAGAACAAAATGAAGAAACTTACTTGCAAGTAAATGGAAGTCCTTTATTCCTAATACACCTATTAGCACATTGGTCTGCAGCGTTCATTTTTTTTGTTTTTATCTTCAGTAATGGGTCTTCTTTAAATAGAGTAGTCTTTGCTGACTTTTTGAATTCATGAAGTGTGTTTCTTCTTTTCTTCTGTCCTTCTATTAATAATAATTTAAAAAACACACATGAGGAATATGCTTTTGAGGCTAACATAAAAAAAATCCTTAAAGATCATCCACAAGGCAATAATTTTATCTGACAACATACTAGACCTCCAGGAGTTGGGGATAGAGTGAAGTGGGCAATGATACTCTCTGATAGTTAAGAGAAAAAAAGAATATTATAATCAGTGAAGAATAAATAACTTGTCATGTAGAGTCACTTCACTCATCTACATTCTTTCAAATTAAGGATGTTTTTAAAAATTAGGGCAGAGTTCACTCTAAAGAAATAAATAACATGATATTCTCCAAACAGTATGAAAGCAAGGGCCAGGGCATATCATATCATGCTCTATAATTAAATTTGTCATTTCCTCCCATAAGTGGTCTGTATGTAAGTTATAGTATTAATTAAACAAGCCCATTCAATAACAGATAAGAAACTTCTCACTAAAATTGGGACAGTGGACACATTTTTCTGACTTGCTCTTTAAAATATTTCATACTATTCATATTTTAGCTCTTCTCATTTCCCACATTAGTGCCTTCTGTGCTTGGGGGCACTAGTTCTTAGTATCATTGAACTGTTTGTCTTGAAATCAATCCAAATGCTGCAAATCAAATGTATGTAAAGCTCCATCCTTTAATGTAACAACATCATTTTTCTTCATGAGAGTGCTCGACAAGGCGCCTAGATAGCATGAATCCTCCTATTAAAAACCTGAGAACAGAACTAAAACATCCTAAAAGATGTAATCCATTGAATAACATTAGAGTATCATGAACTTGCTTCTTCTCAATTTGCCTAAAGTTGTCTGGTTTGTAATGATGATCACCATCTTTACCATGAGGATGAAAATGTCTAAGAGACTGCAGCTATTGTATAATAAGGATAGACGTGACTGTGCTCTCCTCTGTCTGTCAATCCTTTTGAACACCCTATAAGAAAGGCAGCAATACTATATTCATTTTAAAGATGTAGATACCAAGACACAGGGAAAAATTGACCACTTACAAGATCTGACTCGAAACTCAGCTGCCTTAGCTTCAGAACCCCCACTCTTAAACACTTATGATGCCTTCTTTTCTCTTAGCATTGCTAAGAAAGAATGTGAGAATATGGCTTGTAAATATTTCATGAAGATTTAGATTAGAGCCATCAGTACAGAAGTAAGTTGGACAGTAGAACAGACAATGCATTCCTGGCTTTTATATGTGGTGAAATGTGTCAAGAAAAGAGAATGAAAATTTTTGTCTAAAAAAATTGGAACTATGGCTAGTAGAGTGAGGTACCAAGAATGGCATTGTACTCTTAAGTTTGCCAGCAACCACTGGCTCCAGTTGGTTTATTAAGAGGACAGATGCTACTCATTAATGTCTTTCCTAACCTGAAGTTCACAATAAATAAGAGAAAACATGAAGTCTTCTACATGTCAAGTTCTCTATAAAACTCCAGAACACAGGGTCCAAAAGACTGGTATTAATTTCTGTAGTAATGCTTTCTTTTTTTTAACTTTTCTTTGCCCTACAAGATTAAATGGCTATGGCACAACAGATATAATTTAAAAGACATTTTAACATAGAAATTCAATCAACCAAATAATCTATCAACATGTTTTTTATTGAGTGCGGACCAAATGCCTTGCATAACGTTGGCAGACAGATGATAATTCTGGCATTCTCATTGACTCGCCAGATGACTTTGTTTAATTACCTGAAATGCTAATATCCCAATTACTCAATCTAAGAAAAATAAAAGTTGTATTATAGTTGAACTAAAAGGAGCTATTTAAACTATAATCATTAAGTAAATATTTGGAAACCAATTTGAATAAATAATGTTATTAATATGCAAAGTTTTACTTTTGTTTTTGAAATTTTATTCTTTAATTTCTGGCATAAGAGTGAAACTTACTCTCCCAAGCAAAAAAAAAAAATAGTACAATTCTTTACAAATGTTGGTTTTTAATACAGGACCATGTTAATGGAAGATAAGTTTCTTCATTAAGAGGTTCTCCTTCATTTGACCTTAGTGCACTATTTCACAGCTGCTATGAAATGTTTCACAGCATAATAATCATCTGATTTCCTACACAAATAGAAATATTTCTTAGTAACAAATATAGTTAATAGATGCAGATCAATTATTTAAAAAATTATCCACCAAAATGGAAGCATTATATATATCAAATGAATTCTATTAACTAAAAATATTGAATTAAAAATGACCTCCTGTATTATGTATTTATTATACACATCTAAGTGAGAGAGAAATTTAAAAAGTCCAAGACTAACATTAAATTCAATATGTATTTTACTAATTGTTAAAAAAAATAGAATCCCTGGTCAACGCTCTGCTTCTTTTCTTGATACCATGTAATATGAAAGCAAGCATTGAAGACTACTGTGAGAAAAAAGTCTCTGTGGGTTTGCTGGTTGTGTTTAATTCTACAGCTCCTCAGTTGTCCTATTGAAATGTGTTAATGTGTGGCTGTACCTCATAAAAATAGTCTACTCTTGCTTGCTGATAAATTTTCCCATCACTACATTTCATCTAAAGATCAAAAAGCATTCTAAAAGGCAAATAAGTCCATGATTTCCCTTTACTAGATAATAAATAGGAGTGAAAGGCTTATCTGGCTACAAAGCTAATCAGAGGCGATCAGAACCAGATACCAGGATTCCCTTTCCACTATTCATTTGTCATGACTTAGACGCTTTCCCTTATAATTCAGTCATTTCTACTGGATCAGTAACATATACTCAAAAATGTGAAGTTCAGGCTAATTGTACATCATGTAACCCCATACACTTATAAACTTAATTTCTTCATCAATAAAAGAAAACTTCAAAACAGAAGTCATTAAAAAGCATCCAAAAAAATTACCTTCCATATGTAGTAACAACTGATGCTTATTTTACTGAAAACAGTTAAAAGACAAGTTTAATTTGGGAAGAAACTCAAAAATATCTTTGGATCAGATTTTGCCCTACTAATTTTGTGCATGGCTGTTAGTTGAAGTTTATAAACAAAATAGTGAAATGAAACCAAAGGGTGAGAGATCACTCCAACTTTGTCATGTTTCCTGTACTTCAAATTGTAAGGACTCTTTCCTCTTCTCCCAGTCTGGGAAACATCCTGGGAGCTGTGTTTCCTGCAGGACCTAAAGTCCCTATTTTAGAACTGAAATCATTAGGATTGTAGTGGAAACCTACAAACAGCGAGTAGGGTCAAATGTATCAAGGTGCTTGAAGAAAGACACATTTCTCCCTCTGGTCCCTGAGCCTCACACTCATTTCTCTCAGTACCTCATATATTTTCTTCTCTGTGTGGACTAACCATTGACTTCAAAGGAAAATCGTGCAAGGAAAGGATTTGCAGGGTGTAGAAAGATGCAGGAATCTGGCTCTACACATTCTGAGAAACCTACCCACATGATTAGTGATTAACAGCTTGAAGTGGCAAGATGTTAAGATGAAAGTATACAAATAATTAATGGGAAGGAATGGTTGTGACAGGAGATTTTAAACTTCTCAGAGGCAGGAATCATAAATACTGGTCCAGAATTTCATTGCTGTTATCTAGGAACTTGGAAATCACAATCATCTGCCCTTCTGCAGAGAAGGTAACAGCATCACAAATAAAGATGTCAAGAAGAAAGGCATCCTGTCAGATTTCAATCAAATGTTGCTATTTGAGAAGCAGCAAAGAGATTTGCAAAATGAAGCAATGTTCAGTAGGAGGTTAGGGGCCTCCCTAGATATTTCCCTTCTCTTTTATTCCATTCTCTTTCATTCCATTTCATTTCATCCCATAGAAGCTCCTGTTCTCTTCCTCTGCTGTTTCTGCCTACCACGCTCCGTCCACACAGCAACCAAAACAACTACACTGTCAGGTACCTTGTCAACTCGAAAACTTGCAGCAGCTTCCCACAGTTTTCCTTAAATTTCTCAGCAAAATGGATTCTTTAAAGGCTGTTTCAATTGATTTCACAATTATTGGCTTCAGTATAAATATTTTTTAATCCCATATATTTCATTCACATAGATTTGGGTAAGACACTCAGGTCTATCCCTTCACTAAGATAATTGAAGGTCTCTAACCTCAATTTTCTCATGTTAGATGAGTCCAACAATGCCAATCTTATTAGAATTAAGTAAGTTTCACTTTTAGAGCTTGGTCCATAACAGTTGCTCAATAATGTAGGTTTCTTCCTCATTTGTTCATCTTATGTCCCCCACAGTAGATGCTCATTTAATGCTTCAGCAGTTACAAGGGATTGGATATTTATTTCCAGTGTAGTTGGGAACAGATAGAGGGTAACTCTCTGTGTAAGAACTTCTATAAACATGGCTTCGGTCCACTGCATTGAATATTTCTTTAAAAACTTTTCAGTAAAATATCTCCATAATGCATTCTGCTCAGAACTGGTTGTCACTTTACTATAGTATCCAATTCTTTCCTAACATTGCATGATTTTACAATATGTACAATAAGATAAATCAAAAAGTCTCACTGAAGCAAGTAACAACAACAAAAATTTTAAATGTTCATCATTAGATGAAACTGAAAAGAACAAACTTTCTTTCTGTGTCCTAAGAGGGCTATCCATGTTTTCCATTTTGAAGAATGTTATTTAAAAAAAAGAACAACTATCAACATAAACTTGCCACCCAAACAAAGGCAGACCCTCTTTTGATGACAATTTGACCATTATACACTTCAGGAATTATTCACAGCATATCTGTAATTCCCAATTGGCCTCTCCTTGCCTGCCAGCACACTCTTGGGCTGCGTTTTCTCTACACTCAGGAAACGCAATCATTTCAACATTAGCCAAAGTGAAATATAATTACGAATGTACATCTCCTGCCAAAACTTCATGATGCATGCCAAAAGCAAGTAGACATTGTCTATGGTTGATCTACTGTTTGGGTTTTCCACACTGTGTTCCCCTTGCAATAGCACAGATGATTTCAGGTAACCAGAGTCTATTTCAGACTTTAGCAACACTTTAATCTTTAAAAATGAAAGCCCTCAAAATATCAGCCATGATTTCAATTTATACTTAAATTCCCCTAAACCAGCGATGTCTTATAAGAATCTATTCTAACAGGATACATCTCAAGCATGATAACCTGGTGATTGCACTAACTTCTTTTTCACCTCTTCAGAAGTCTAACCTACCTGTTTTCAAGCTGACCTTTCTAACACAGTGTTGTTTTCCAAAAGGACCAATTCACAAAAGAGAAGAAAGCCAGGTGGATTGAACGATTTCTTATCACTTAGCACATCCCTGATGTTTTCAACTCTTCTATTACATCAAGAGCTAGATCAGAGCTCTGACGAACTTCATATTTAACTTCTCTTAAAAAATACAGCCAGTTCTCTGTTTTAGATTATAAAAAGGCCATGTCTACCATCTGGGCATGTGTTCCATTCTTTTATTCCCCTGTGCCCACCCATGATGCTCACTACTTTCTCCCGCTGGCATCCCAGCCACTGCAATGATAATACAACCAAATGCAGATGTTTCCTCTTGCCCTGATAACAACAGAAAACGTCCCACAGCAGTAAATGAAGTTTCTCAACTTCCAGGCAATAGGAACTCCCAAGCAACTCCTTCCCAACCTGTAAATTCAGGGCAGAAAATGAGACGCCGAAAGCAGCTCTGCAGCTTTACTCAAAGTTACACAATTTTGTTTTTTTCTGCCTTCCTTGCTCTGCAGTTTCAAAAAGGCATCCATACCCAGAAAAACTGAGATCTTAGAAGGGAGGCTTTCTCTTTCATTTTCATAACATGCATAGACTCGGAGTTTCATCTGCCGTCTCCAAATGTTGACCGGCATAAAGCCATAATTTGGCTCTGAGTGTTTACAGAGTGATGTGGGGTCGTGGATGGTCACAGAAAAGTATCCTCTGGGAAAAAAATGAATCCCTGCGGCACTGACCATCACTCTCCCCTCGTCAGCCCAGACCTTCTGTTCAACTTTAAACTTGTCCAAACCATCCAAGTTCCAGCCAGTGTTAGCACTTCATCCCTACCCAGAAGTCCACACCTATTAAGCTAAGTGAGAAGGGGCTGGGTCATTAGGGAGTAAGGGTGGGGTGGGGAGACACGCTGGGGGGATGTTAATTATCACTTTAAATGCTTTGCAAAGAGATCAAAAGAAAGGACATTGAGAAGTTTAAAAAACCCATACCACATACTGAGCTAAGAAAGGATGCTGGGGATAGGGGAAAGAGAGAGCGCTAGGGAAAGAATAGGTTAGCAAGAGATAGTGGAAATAATAACAGCGAGGGAGAGAAAACTAACCTGCATAGGGGATGGCGATGGGAAGCAGCAGGAGGTGGAGGAGGACGTGCTGCAGCAGCAGGGCTGGCAGGAGTTTGGTCACCCACATGGTGCTGGGCGCTGGCGGGTCCCACTGGAGGAGATGCCTGGGTGGAAGAATCCTGTTCCGACTCAGTGCCTGAAAGAGCCAGTCGGCTCTGAGCGGCTTTTTATTGCAATGAGCTAAATTTGTTGTGTGATTAACTGGAAAGATCTAGGTCTGAACTCCCTCTTACGGTAAGAAACTGTTTAACAACAGCCCTTTACTCTCTTCCACCCCCTCCTTCCCTCACTACCCCCCCCCCCCCACAACACCAAACAGATCCCAGTTCCCCGCGCCCCCCTTCCCCCTCCACTTTCCCACTCTGCTTAGGAAAGAAACTTACAAAGAAAAGGTCACCTGGCCTGGGGCCAGCTTCAATTTGGAAGCTCGAGCTCCAGATCGGAGCGCTCCTATCCGAGTAGGGAAGGGAGGAGCAAGGCGCGGCCCAATAGCTAAATCAAGGCACAGACAGAGACCCAATTCGCTCAATTTAAACAGAAAATACATGTGTTTACGTATCTATTAGGGAAAAGAGGAAGGGGAAGCAGCAGCAGAAGAAAGCAAAGAGCTGCTTTTTAGTCAAATGTGCCTTCGCTCCTGAGCCGTCTCGTTTCACTGCTAGAGCAATCTAGGTATTCAAAACCCTGGCACAGGTGCCCAGGGGGTGAGAGGCAGGGTGGGAGGCGGAGGCAGGCAGGAGGCAGAGCGCAGGCAAGTCCAGCCCAGGTAGAAAGAAGTTAGGTGAGAAAAGGGTGTGGTAATATATGGGCAAAATAAATAAGCAAACAAACGCAGCCACACTGTCAGGTGGGAAAATTGCCCCTGTCCAAAGCACTCAGAGCGGGCAGTTTTTTCAGAAGCTGTGCTAAGCCCCCCAAAATCACCACAAATATACCCAAAGTGCCTCAGGGAAACTTGTCTGATCTGGGGTCTGATAAAATCTGGTCATGCTCTCAAAATGTCTAAGGTTCTGCGATTATCCACTGCCTGTCTTGGATGGATAAATGTAGAATGGACTATGTGTCCTTGTACACATGTACACACATACACACTCACACACACATATGTCTATATGACGTGTGCACCTTCAAAGAATTTCTCTGGAAATCTCTCAAGCGGTTTCAATACAGCAGTGATGAATGGACCTCTCTTCTTAAGCTCCATCCCCCTGCATTCACCCACCAGCCTCCCAAAATCGAAATGGAGGGATGAAGAGCTGGAGTGGGGGGTGGGGGGGGGTAGTGAAGGGGAGAGGGACACGACTCATTTCTGTAGATTCTTTGTGAAATCATTGCCCAGACTTTGCATTTATTGAGAGGATTTGTCTCGGCACTACTCTGGTTACTTTGGGCAAGCACTTGCTTTATTTTTAATGGACTGGGGGTTGGGGGGCGGGGCGGGGATAGTTGCCACATGTGTCTCTGAGATGAGCACCAGTGGGAAGCAGTGTCTCTGTGGACAGAGGAAGGGAAAGTGAACATAATGTGAGAATGACTCTGGAGCAGGGTGTCGAGCAAAATTAAAGCCATCCACAGAGCAGCCTTATCTGCACCTACAGCTCTGCTTTCTCCTCCTCTTGCTCCACCCATCCTCACCTCCAGAACACACACACACACACACACCCCACAAGATTGCAGGATAGCTAGAGAAGTGGGGGCTTAAGACAACCACTTTGAGGAATCCACTTTATATCACCTTTTTATTGTTAACTTTTCTCTTTGATCATTTTCTCCTTATAAAAACAAAAACCAATCAAATTTAAAAGTCATTTGTCCCCTCGCCCTGGTGTCCCAAGTATCCATTTCACTTTCCTTTGACTTTCTATTACAGTTTTTGGAAAATGTCACTTTCAGTGTATTGCCTGACCACGATCCTAAATTGTACCATGGCATCTCTTGGACTGTATTAGGGATTCAAACTCCTTTTAAAGAAGCTAGATTTTTCTTTAAGTAAATTCTTGTAGGGAAACAATGAAGGAGACAAGTTTTTCTGCTCTCTCACACAAACAGTATGGGGCTGTCAGCATAATTTCAATTATTACTACAGGCTTGGGGGGAAAAATATACCCTGGATAAGAGATTATTTAATGGGTCACACATTTTCACAGTTTGTTGTTGTCACATTGTTGTCTCTGATGAGAATGGCACCAGGTGTTAGACTGCTGGGGTAAGACCGGACCACCTGGGTTCAGCAACCTATGTACTTGAGTTCTGACTAGTAAAGAATTCAGAGCCAAGACTCAAACTATAAGAGAACATTTATTTAGAAAATCACAGAGGTAGTAGAAGTAATTCGTAGAAGAAGGTGATACAGGCAAAAGAAGGGCCCTTAGGGTTCAGGAGTGAGGAAGGGAAAGGTGATCTATGTACCTGTGGGGAGGCGGGTGGGAGAAGGAAAAGGCACAGGCATGGGCATGCTCCGGGGAGGGAGGACATGCTGGGTCCTCCTTCCTAAGGGCTGTAAGGGTGGAAATTCTAGAGGTGCAGGGTCTCTTCTATAGCTGCTTCCTGCTGAAGAGAGATGGCATTTTTCTTCAGAGCAAGAGATCCTTGCTCTCTGTCAGAGGGATGATGAGCCTGGGCATGGAAAGAGGTGGCAATGGTGTCTAGAGGTGGTATTCCCTGAGTATGAGTAGGGCTTGTCACCTGGTGGAGATAAACTGTCTTGGTATTATTATTGGGGCAAAAGTTAGAATGACAAGAATTATGACAAATGGTCTGATAGAAGGAGAAAGATTTAGTTCTAAGTAAAAGGATGGGAGAAAAACAAAACATTAATTTGGAGGGTTGTAGTCAAATATTTAAGAAAATTATAAATATTCAGGATCCAGTTCAATTCATAGGTGAAAAATAAATTTTGAAGACAGTTAATTGAATTAGAGTCCAATATTCACAACTGTGCATTATATAGTCTATTGAAACATATTTTCCCCCCTGCATTCACCCTTATTTTTTCTATCAAAGAGCCAAATTAAGACTAATTTATTTACTGTATTAAGTCCAGTTTCTATTTGTCCTGATTGTTTGTATAAACACAACAAGAATAGCAATTGGTCATATGGGGTCTCTTAGATCTGCTTCTCTGAACTCTCATTATTGAGCTTCAACAAGCCTTTCAGGCCAAAGAAGCCGAACCTCCTAGCTGCCATCAGGTTTTCCTGCAATACCTATAGACTTGGGAGAATTTCTCAAGTTCTTGAGGTCCCCAAAGATGTCTTGAGGTTCCTTTCTTGTCATCTCTCAGGAAAACAACCTTTATTCCTTACCTGGAAAGACTACTATGAATCATAGCCCCAAGCAATGTACCAGGCCATGTCTCTAAGGGGCTCATATTGGCTCCAAAGTCAATCTTCATTTCTTAAGGATTTCTGGTGACATCCAGGGTCCAGGCATGTCTCTGTCAGACATGACATTCCAGCCAAAGTCTTGGTTAATAAAACCACAATTGGAAACTGGGCTTAAACATGCAAAGAAACATATTACCATGACTCACTCATTAAGAATTGCCAGGTTCTGGAGGGATCAGGTAGAGAGAAAAATAAATAATTTACCAAATTGCTTTAAAAAAATGTCTCCTTATATCTGAAAAGTAAGAGGAAAATGCTTGTCCATTTAACAAAGTAAAAAAGAACCAAAATCAAATGTTTACTTTTGTTCTTTAAATTGATCACTTAATACATTTATTATTCAGCTTACTTATATAATTTCCTTTTAAGATTTTTTTCACAAACCGTCTATAACTTTCACAAACCTTTCTACAACCTTCACAACCCTTCTTACCCATTCAGAAAGAAACAGCTTTGGAACAACTTACCTCATTTTCCTTAAAAAAAAAAATTCTTAGACCTTATACCTTCTATCAAAAAACTATACAATTTTTTTCAAATTACAAGTAGAAAGTAAGCAATTAGCATTTTTTAGATTGGCAAATATATTTCATAAGTTCTAAAATCATAGGCTTCTCCACTGGCAAACACACTCATATTTTTAAGAGACATATTTCTAACAAAGTTTAAGACATTTATTAACAGCTCCAAATCTATTTTCTAGCTTTTTATAATAAAAGTAGATGAACTTAATACCTGTCTAGCAATCAATATTTAACAGCTAAGATAAATTAATTTGATCTGTTTAAATGGCTAAAGATTTTTTTTCTTTCGATAAGGATTATATCCCAGAAACTTGAATTTTAAGAGATGGCTCAGATAAGAGTTCTTGAAGAAAACCAGATACTTCCCTTTCAAAGGTACAGAGAAATAAATGTAGGCTCCTCCTAGAAGAACTTTGGTTTCATAAAGCCAATTATCTATAAGCTTTTTGAGCAGAATAGTGGAGGTTTGGGGAAGGTAAAAAGATTTAGTGGGCTTTGATGTTCTGGAGCTATACCTCTAGCCCTGTAAAGACTTTATTTGTAAAACAAGGAAGTCATTTTTAACACCTCAAGAATTGGGTTGCTACTCAAATGTTGGTGAAAACTGGCAAGTTTATTCACCCATTTTTGGAATTTTTGTTGTTGTTGTTGTTGTTGTTTTTCCATTAGGTATATTTTCTTTCAGGCTCTGTAGCAATTAGAGAGAAATCTAGTTTGCCAGTAGTACATAGCTGAGGGTGATTTCAGAGAGCCATAAACGTTTGCATGTATGGAAAAGACATATTGATCTAAAAAGGCCTCATCCTCTGTGTACTTCCCTTAGGACTGGCAAAATAGGTCATTGTAACAGTGGGGATTATATTGACATTGCTTCTGTGAATGCTGACTCAGACTAACATAGAGCTTTTAGATAAACAGCATGTTTGTATAGAATCCTAGGAACTAACTTCTGGAGATATAGATTCCAACCTTCAGTCATCCCAGTTCTGGGAGATTTGCTGACATTCAAACATAGAACTAGGATGATGTAGAGGTAAGATGATGAAGACCAGGATGACATCCACCAAACCATCACTTGACCAGTTTTGAGATCCTTATCAGAATGGACTATGCTGGCCTGCACAGAGAGAACTTTCCCACCCTTTCCCATTGAGTTACTTGTTCTGCTTTCCTCTCCCCCCTTATAAAAACCTATGCCTGCACTGAGATGTTGAAATGGGCTTTGTGACAAGAGTCCCTCATCTCCTTGTTACTGGCACTTGAATAAACCTCTGTCATTTTTCACCAGGATCTGTTTCATGAGTTTGGTTTTTGTGGCAACGGGCAGCTGAACTTTGGGTCCAGTTACAGAGGTAGCTATAAGATAGAATTAAGATTAATGGTGCCATTACTGGCCAAACCCCTCCATTGCCCGCTTTATAGTGGGACCAGGCTATGTTACACCTGGGACTTTCAACCCTGGTGACCTTATGAAGCCCGTCTGTTGTCCTTGCTCTGCTCATATCTGTCTAACTGCTTATCACAACATTAAATACAATAAATGCTTAAACCTATTTAGCATTTTATGTTTTTATTTCTCTTTTGACAGATTACTTGTTTTCTCTATTTTGAAATGCTAGCTAATATCCATTGAGGTTTTAGTTTATGCTAAACATTGTTCCAAGTACTCTTTTAAAAGATTGTCTTGTTTAATCCTTATAAAAAACTTATATTAAGAAAAATGATTATAATTTCTACTTATTATAACTTGTTTATAATTTCCATTTATAATTTAAAGTTAAATTATTTCTATTCTTTTAAGTTTTATTTATTTTCCTTTTTTATTTAATTAGGGTAACACTGTTTAATTATACAGGTTTCAGGTGCACAGTACTATAGCACATCATCTGTACACTGTACTGTATATTCTCAATCCCAAGTCAGGTGGCCATCCATCACCATTTATCCCCTCTATAACCTCCTTCACCTCTTCCCACCCCCTACTCCAGCAATCACCAAGTTTTTTCTTTTTCTTTTTTGCTCTGCCCAAGGTCACAAAGGAATAAAGATTCAGATGTGAGATTTACTAGTAAATGAAGTTGGTCACGCCCCATAAATTTCTATAAACCCCATGAGAAGAACCACATGTCTTTTATTCAATACTAGAGGACTGGTGCACAAAATTCGTGCACTCAGGGGGTGGGGGAGTTCTTTTAGCCCAGCCTGCGCCCTCTTGCAGTTCGGGAGCCCCACGATAGATCGACCCACAGAGGGAGGCCCCGCCCACCCAGTTGGGACTCTGCAATCAATTGCCCTGCAGAAGGTGGCCTGGGCCTCCCTCTTCAGGGTAATTGTGGGGTGATGGTGGGGCCCCCCGACCAATTGCATTGCACCCACTTTGACTGGCCTATTGCCAGTGCGTGTCATAGCATGGTCATCTAGATGGTAGTTCTGCTGTTTGGCCGTTCGGTTGATTTGCATATTATGCTTTTATTATTATAGATGATTATGGCCACCAAAATTAGCCTAAGACAGAACATACAGGAGATGTTCAGTAATAATTTATAAAATAAATCAATATATAAGTAATTTTAAATCTTTCAAAACTATAATGATATATAAATGAAAAACATTATTACACTATCAGTTTACTTTGTGTTGGTAACACATTCTCTTTGTTTTTCCTAAGTTATAATAATGATGTTTTCCCCATCCTGTGCTATTATTTTTATATTCCTTAGGTGTTAGTTAAACTGTTCATTTAAATACCCAAAAATGTTTCTAAAATTTTTTTTGGTAGAACAGAAAATTTTTCAAGAAGAATACTTTTTAAAAAAATCCTCACCCAAGGATGTTTACTGATTTCAGAGAGAGGAAGGAAGAGTAAAAACATCAATGTAAGAGAGAAACATCAATCAGTTACCTCCCGCACGCACCCCAACTGGGGATTGAACCCACAACCTAGGTATGTGCCCTTACTGGGGATCAATCCAGCAACCTTTTGGTGTATAGGACAACACTCCAACCAACCCGGCCAGTACAGAAGCATACTTTAAATAGAAGAATTTGTGTAATTAGTTAAATATAGGATAAATACAAATTATCTATATAATTTTTAAAATCTCTCATAAGATTGAGGTCTCTATATCTCATGGAAACAAGATTGATTGAATGGAAAATGTACATAATTGTACTTTTTTAAAAGGTTGCACTTGGCTCAAAAAATTTTTTTGTCTTCCTAAGCCCCATGTCTCTCAAGCTCAAGTGATATTTGCAGGTATTCACGACAAGAGGAAGCTGATGTGCCTGTGCTCTGCAGACCTCTAATGTATAAAGTGCTCTTGGACTAGTCATTTCATTTATTAAGTGACTGGCACTTTTGTGATGCCATTCTGTTTGCTGCTACTACTCCTGGTCTCAATTCTTATTAAGACAGTTAATTAATCCCTATACCTCAGTTATCTTACCACTAAAGTAGGACACTCTGTGCCAGGAACTGTGCTAACCATTTCCAATGTACCATCTCACTTACCCAATTCACCCTCCCCCCCCCCACCAATTATATATATGTATTTTAGAGATTGATTTATTTATTTATTGCTGAAAAAGCTTTATTGCTTCCATTTGGTCCAAGGCATGGGAGAGGGCTTCACTGTGGTTAAAAGAGTGGCTAGTAGCTTCGGGAAGAGGCTCACGTGAAAGCCAGACCCCAGGTAAAGGCAGAGAGGCCCCTCAAAGGCCTCTGGGCTCCAGAGGCTCCTGGTCGAGCTTGAGGCTGAGGCCTTTGGACAGGTACTCGCCCAGCTCAGCCTGGAGGCTGGCAGCCTGGGGAGATGAGTCAGGTGTCACCCATCTTCCTGATGAGTTTCACCTCCTCACCCTGGAAGTGGTTCTCCAGGAAGTCCCAGAGCTGAGGGTCTGCGAGGGTAGAACCCAGGGCCCTGCAGCTCCACAAGGCCTGGTTCAGGTGCCTCTCCAAGGCCAGGGCGGCTTCCATGGCGTCCTGAGTTTTGCCACTCACCTTGGGGAGGCTCAGCACGTCCTGGAAGAGAATGTGGCCACCGCGCTGGTTTTGAATCTTTAAGAGATGTTCAGTGCCCTCACGCTTCTCTCCACTTCTCCGCTTCTCTGCCAACTCACGGAGGAAATGGCCCACGCCCTCCAGAGCCACATCCTCGATGGAGGTTGAAATAGAAGCTCAGAGAGAGGTAGGTGTATGGGGCCAGCAGATGCAGGCTGGCCAGGGGGTTGACCGTAGGCTCCACCTGGTGGAATAATTCTGATGAATTTGGGAGCTCATGGTTGTTCGGAAATAGGAATTAAGATTAAAAAGAAAACGGTGTTGACTGATCTTAGAGGCTGAGGATGGCTGAGGTGGTTCTGAAGGTGGTGACTGGATAAGATGCTGGAGAGCGGCCTGAGGCTGGAAGAAGGGGTGTCCTTTGGTCCATTCCATACAAACACTGTTGAAGCAAGAGAGATATCTGAGGCCCGCTGAGGACACTGTGTGCAGAAACTGAGATTTAGAGACAAGTCACTTGCCTTAGGTAATGCCACATTGACAGAGACCCATATTGAGATTTTCAACATTTCTCCCAGATGTAAATTTGATTATTCTATTTATCTGAATTCTGTAGTGGTCACCTTACTTTTATGTAATTCTGACCTTCCACATCTCAGAAGCACTTGTGTAATCTTTGGTATTGCTTATCTTTCCCATGCAATGATATCTTCTCATTCTTTCCTTTTATATTGGTCCGACCCTCTATGGTAATTTTTCATCTATAGAGGCTCAGCACTGAATAATTTGTGTTGACTACTTTTAATGTAGGAAATATTGCAAAGCTCATTACAATTTATATTAATTTCCTTTAGATAATATAGCTCAATGTAGAGCATGTACATGAAATGGTGGTCAACACACTAATTTGCCTTAACTTGTATGCAGTGGTTCTCAACCTGTGGGTCGCGGCCCCTTTGGGGGTCGAACGACCCTTTCACAGGGGTCGCCTAAGACCATCGGAAAACACATCGATAATTACATATTGTTTTTGTGATTAATCACGATGCTTTAATTATGTTCAATTTGTAACAATGAAAATACATCCTGCATATCAGATATTTACATTATGATTAATAACAGTAGCAAAATTACAGTTATGAAGTAGCCACGAAAATAATTTTATGGTTGGGGGGTCACCACAACATGAGGAACTATATTAAAGGGTCATGGCATTAGGAAGGTTGAGAACCACTGCTTGTATGGAAGGTGGTATCATCTGAATGTTTATGTCTTCCCAAAATTCAAATATTGGAATCTTAGTCCCCAAAGATTGTAGTGTTAGAAAGTGGGGGTGTTGGGAGATGTTTGGGTCATGAGTGTGCAGTCCTCATGGGTGGAATCGGTGCCTTTATAAAAGAGGCTCCAGAGAGCTCCGTAGGCCCTTCCACGATGTGAAGACACAACATGAAGAAGGCAACACCTGTGAACTAGAAAGCGGGCCCTCACTAGGCAGTGAGTCTGCTGGCACCTGATTTTGAACTTCCAAGCTCAGGAACTGTGAGGAATAAATGTCTGTTGTTTATAAGCCACCCACTCTGTGGGATTTTGTTGCAGGCCAACCAGACTAAAGGCACTAGTATCTTCGACAGGAACTCCCAATGAAGAAGGAATATATGTTTCAGAGATGGAAAATGGTTAACGGGCAATTGCTTTCCAGAAAACCAAAAGTAAAAGTGTGTCTGATGTTCCACATACATAGTGGTTGACCTATAAGTTTGGATCAGATAGAGAATATTTTTAAAATATGCGAAGCAGAATCAGAAAACAATGAGACAAGCAGGCATAATGGCATATTTATATGAATATATTTTGAAGAGTGGGTACAGTGGCCACACAAAACATTTGTATGGTGGGGACATTTAATATAAAATCCCCCCACACTTTCTTTCTATTAGTATTTTACATAGTTTGAACAAAAATAACAGGACTTTCATTACTTTCTTTGGGATATAAAGTAACTGACAGGAGACAACTCATTGTTTGGAGGACATGTCAGGCACACACTACAGAAACAAGCACAGAGAAACTGGTCATGAGAAAAACTTTTTAAAATAGGTATTTTTTTAAATATATTTTATTGATTTTTTTACAGAGAGGAAGGGAGAGAGATAGAGAGTTAGAAACATAGATCAGCTGCCTCCTGCACATTTCCCACTGGGGATATGCCTGCAACCACGGTACATGCCCTTGACCGGAATCGAACCTGGGACCCTTCAGTCCGCAGGCTGACGCTCTATCCACTGAGCCAAACCGGTTTCAGCTAAAATAGGTATTTTTAACAAACACCTGTCTACTAAGGAATGTGATACAATCCATACATTCAAGTATGTATAGGGTCTCTGGGAATGTGACAAATCTGTCTAGTACATTAAAAGAAATGACCTAATTGAAAACAACCGCTGACTTTCGGACACATTTTAGATGTAATATTAAAAACATTTAAGTAATTTAACATTGATTAACCACTAAAAAGTGTCTAATGTTTACTCAACCAGATCGTAGACTCAACCACTTACCCAGGGTGACTTTTGCCACACTCCCAGGAAATCTGTTGCAGAACTTGTGGTGAGACCACAAGGCAGCATCCAGGACAATGACAGAAACAGTTGAAGGACGTCAACACACAGTCGGAATTGTCAAGTGTGTAAAAAAGCAGAATTATTTTTTCTCTAGAAATATGTTGTGCATACTGAAGCAGAAATCGTTGTGCAGTTCACTAATGTTGATAAAGCAATAGCACGGTGCATATTAGAAGAAATTCCTCTAAAAACAAAACAAAAGGACAGTTACGACTGGAGCTGTTCTTGCCTTTGGGGAGTAAAGAGAAGACAGGCGTTGAGAACACCAGGAAATCTGAGCTAAAACTAAACTCTGTGATGCTGCATTTTCAGTTTTCTTTTCTGAGCCACGAGGGGCCATTTTCTGAACCCAGGGGGGCTAGTTAACTAACACTCATCACCTTTCGTTTAGAGGCCAGCTTTTATGTCTTTCCAGGTGCTGGCTGCTTCGTTAAATCTGGAGTGCCCCCAACTTATAAAGCCTAAGCATTCCACACCTGGTATGTTGGACATGGGGATATTAGTAAAAATGTATAAATTTGGGGAATCAACTTTGTTTTCTGAGTTTAGAACCCAATGATGATAAAAAATATATATATATTAGTGTAAGAAAACGGAAATATCACAATAAGGTACTTTTCAAAGCAACTGTTTAATCCATTCATTTTGCATCTTAAAAGCCACATCATAAAATTGAGGTTTCCCTTTTATTATATGTCCATGTTGCATGTTTATTGTGGTCTTGGGGATATCTGAGGGCAACTCCATTTACCAGATGGCACTCAATACCAGGAATTACATTTCAAACTTGAGAGAAAGGCTTAAGCTGGTGGAGCACAGCTTTTCTGTGAATTTGTATGTGTGTGTGTGTGTGTGTGTGTGTGTGGTGGGTGGGTGGGGGGGGGAGTGAAGGGGGGTGTGAGGGGAGGTGTTTCTTTATAATATACTATACTGCACACAGCTCATCTGGTTTATTGGCCTTACTTATGAATTACTTAAAGAGCTATCTAACTAATGCTATAATACCATGGTCTCGTATAACATAATAACCTTGGTAATTTTTTTAATGACTGAATTTATATCTAGTTTGTTCATAATAAGGCAGTATGGTTTAGATTTTTAAAGAAGCTTATACTTAAATTCCTAATCTAGGAGACTGGGATTTCTCATTCGAAATGGTAGGGTCTTTGGCAGGCTCCTTACTTCACTCATATTTGGGACTCTTTGCACTCACTGGACTCCTGGAGACTCTTTAGAGCGAAGAGACTATCAAATCCATCAGAAACATCGCTTTTCTCTAGCCACACAACACTGAATATGAGGAGAAAATCTCTGAAACTGTCTATGTTGCTTAATTATTTAATCGTGCTATATTATGCTTTTATAATTCACAATAATGTTGCAAAAATAGCGAAGGTCAGATGAAGTATGTTGCTCAATGTTTTAATCTAATCCTGAATGGAGAAAAATAACTCTAGAATGAACCAAATGTTCTCACCCTGCAACTCTAAAACAGAATTATACCTCATATATTGAATAGGTGATGACATTCAGCAGAACACCCACATGGAAAACGCTGGATTATAACTATCTTAAACTTTTTTTCTTTTTTTGCCCTGATAAAAGAAAAATGTTCATAGAATTTTTCTGAATCTTTTTTCCATGATTTATTTTTTTTATTTTTACTTTTACAAATAAAAGAGGTTACAACATTTTCTTTTCAAAATAAATTAAATATTTTTTTAATTATGTCTGTCTATTTCCAAATAATAGATTTATTGTAGCATTTTTTACGTTTAAAGGTAACTAATATTTTTTTCAGGTTTTTATTTTTTCTCCTCCTTTTTCCTCAGAAACAACTTCCTAATTCTCCAAAGTGCGATTACATGTTATGGTTAGTTAGCATCATTCTAAGAGTAACTTAGAAGAAAACATTGTGTCTTACTTAAAGATTTAATTCAGGATTTCTGTACAATATATAGCTTTAATGCCCTATGGTTTAACTTTTCTCGTTATAGATTTACTAGGGGCCCAGTGCACGAATTCATGCACCTTGAAAGGTACTGTGGGCTGTGAGGCTGTGGTGGGCACAGGGACAGGTCTCAGCCAATCCTTGGCACCCCCGCTTGGCCCCTCCCGTCACACCCCCAGTCCCCTGTCTGCCAGCAGCCCCGCTCCCGCTGGTGCATTCCCACCGGCGCTGCTCTCACACACTTACAGCACTGGCCCCACTCGCACCCACTGACGGCATGGAGCAATTGGGGCTAGGGCTAGTAGCGGGTGCGAGCGGTGGCTCCAGCGCTGACTGTGGGTGCAAGTGAGGCCAGCGCTGGAAGTGGGTGCGAGCAGCGGCTCTGGCTGCAGGTGCGAGCAAGGCCCTGCAGGTGCGAGCAAGGCCATCACCAGCAGCATATGCAAGAGGCGGGTGCTGGCCCTGATCACCCCTCAGGAGCAGGGAGAGGTGGAGAAGCCCTCAGGGGTGATTGGGGCCAGCAGCTGCCACTCACACCTGCTGACGGCACCAAGCAATCAGGGTGCTGGCAGCGGGTGCGAGTGGCAGCTCCGGCATCAGCAGCGGTTGCGAGCAGGGCCAGCACTGGGAGCAGGTGTGAGTGCCGGGCAGGACAGCAGCATGCGGGAGCAAAGAATTTTCAGTAACCACCAGAGACTCACCCAGATGACAGTGACGGGCGCCCTACCTTGGTCTTGCGCCCCTGCTCACCTGCTCCATCATCCCGCCGCATCCAATGCCCGCCATGTTCCACACTCTGCCGCATGCTGCCAACACCCGCCATGTTCCATGCACACCCCCTGGTGGTCAGCGCAAACCATAGCGACCAGTTGTTTGGTTGTTCTGCCATTCAGTCTATTTGCATATTAGGTTCATTATATATATATATATATATATATATATATATATATATATATATATATATATACACACACACACACACACACACATACACATACATATATATATATATATCTTAATGTACACAGAGATAGTGCAAAGTCAAAACCAGCTGGCTCAAGTCCTAATTATCCACCTATTGAGGAAACCTAGACAAATTAACTCATTTTACTCATCTGCAAAATGATAATGAAGAATGTATAAAAAGGGTTACGACAGTTGTATTTGATAATTATTATAGTAACAATTGGAGAATAGTCATACAAAGAACATAGGGGATATTTAGAAACACTATACAATTTCAGTAATTGTTTTTGTTGATACTGAAACATATAAGATACTCTTTTAGTTATTTAATGTCTCAAACAGAAAATATCTCAATTAAAATGCAGAGTGAAGACATGCTTTTGGCATAATGATATAAGGAAAACCCCTAGTGTTTACCAGTTATTTAATCCAAAGTGCTTGTTAATACTTTAAAATAAATTTTAAGTGACACTAGATACGAATATAAGTTTTTCATATGCATCCATGTGTTAACTAATCCAGGGAAGCAGAAAAAGGTATAGAATTCCATGTTATAAAATATTGCTAGGGAAAATTATATTTCAGTAAAATAATTTGATCTTTTAATATGTAAAAAGTTTGAGGCATGCTCAACTTTGCATTGGCATCTTGCCTGAATAAATGTCACTAAAATAATATTCTTGATGTTACTTAAGGGAATTATTGCATCCAGAAATGAACAGTATTTCTATTTTCTTCCATTAAATCAGCAAAAAAGGGATGTAATACCAGCATGATTTATCCAAAAGATTTCTATTGTCTGGATTTCTCAATGCTTAAATTTTAATTTTTTTTTTTTACCCTTATTCCCAAATAATTCAGGCTATCCATTCATTTTACATTCAAGTGTATAGAGTATATGATTGAATATATATTGTCCACTAGAGCCTATAGTAGTGTCTGGAATATCTTAGTGACTATCAAAAACTATATAGACTCTGAATAGGCCTTATTAATTTTCACCTAATATATCAAAATGGTTGATGATTGTCTTCAAACAGCATGACAAGATAGTAATAAACTCACTATTTAATTTTATGCACAGACACATACATACACATACACACACATGCACGAATGCATCAAGTCTGGTGATCCCTCCGTCACAAACTACTCTAAGAAAAGCCAGTTTTCCATTTCGTAGACTATTAGATTTTTTATTTGACCCAAAGTCTGTCAATTTACAAGAGAAAAAATTGAAACTAAAGGCAAAGTTCTACTTTTCTAGAACTTTTAAGGATTCCCTATTTTCTGATAAACATTTTTAGACGTTGATTTAAGACAAAATCCAAAATCCACATTCACTGATGCTCTATTGAGATTTATTTCAGCTCTAATAAGTACCTTCTTAATAACATTTGATTTGCAATAGCAAAACAGGCACTATTAATATACATTAACATTAGAATTTATTTTCAATGATTATGAAAATATTGAATAAAATATTTATAAGCATATATTTATAATAAATTGATATCTTTAAATATTTTTACTTGAAATCTTTCACCTCAAGCAATTAGATATTTCTGTAGCTGTAGCCAGTCTCACACAGGACTTGTTGATACTAAAATGTTAACTGTTTTTTCCAGCTTCCAGATAATTGCACAAGCGATGTTTATTTCCAAAAGACGTTCCTTATATATTTAATATATTGTTTTATACATCTTGATTCTAAACGTCTATGGAACACTCTGCTAGGTGCAAAAGATACCACAGTGACTTTATAAATTGTGGTAGGAAGGAGAGTGGTTTCCAAAAATGCCCACGCCCCAGTCCCTCTACCCAGCGAATATGTCGTTTTACATAGCAAAGGGAGATCTGCATGTGTGATTAAGATTAAGGGCATTGAGATGGGAGATTAGCCTGGGCTATCAAGGTGGACCCTATCTCATCACAGGAATCCTTTAAACCAGAGAACCTTTCCCAGCTGTGTTCAGAGAGAGAACCAGGATGACTAAAGAAATGCAAATTGCTGATGAATGAAGGGGACCACAAAATAAAGAATGAGGGCATCCTCTTGGAGCTGAAACGGGCAGGGAAACAGATGCTCCCTTGCAGTGGTTCTCAACCTTCCTAATGCCGCGACCCTTTAATACAGTTCCTCATGTTGTGGTGACCCCCGACCATAACATTATTTTCGTTGCTACTTCACAACTGTAATTTTGCTACTGTTATGAATCGTCATGTAAATACCTGATATGTATATGTGTTTTCCGATGGTCGCGACCCACAGGTTGAGAACCGCTGCAAAGAAACACAGCCATGCCAGCCTTTTGATTTTATCCTAGTCAGGCCAATGTCCGACATCTGACCTACACTAACAAAGGTAACATATATTGTTTTAAGCCACCGAGTTTGTAGTAATTGGTTACAACAGCAATAAAAGCCAATGCATATGTGTATGTATTACCTCCCTGAGTAGTTTGTAAACTCTTAAAAGGTAGGAGTGAAGCCTTACATTTCTTTATATCTTTCCAAATCGCCCATTTTTATGCCTTTCTCTTAGTAAATGTTCAAGAAATCTTGATTGAGTGATATAATAAGGAAGTTGTGTGTGTGTTTAACTATTTGTACTGTTTAGGTTGTGATGGCAATCTTCACCTCATAGTGGTTTCTGCCTTGCTCTGTGCAATGATGCATTAACTGCTCTGAGAGAAACATTTTGCAATGTGTTGTTTATTCAAGTAATCAGGAGAAGGCACAGAAATTACACTTGACATTTCAGGAAGATTAGCAAACAATAGTGCTGTTTTGAAAGACAGAGATCTGTATCTTTGAAAGGGGAAGTTGCACAACTGTCTTTTCCTTTATCTTTTCGGATTCCTAAGGAAGGAGGCTTTTACAGCCAGTATCATCCTTGTTGGAGAATCTTTTCTGTCTGGCCCTCTTCCAGGCCAAGTTTATCCGATACCCTAGGCTTCCCAGAGCCTCCTCTGGGATGTGAACCCAAGTTCTTGTGCAAAATGTAACTAAAAAATTGATATTACAGTGCAAAAAAATTGCCAAATAATTTATTAGAAAGGAGCAGAAAAAATCGTTTCAGAAATTACACCAAGTGTCAAACACAGATGGGTTTTGCTAAAAACCCTGGCCACATCCTCTAGGACGTGTGGGTGTAATGCGGGTAATGAAAGTATGCTTACCCCGCCCCGCCTTACTGGCCCATTTACTACTTCTTGGACGACTGTTGTATTTACACATCTTATTGCAAACATAAATCATATGCTGAAACCTACTCCAATTCTTGCACCTGCCGGAAAATGACATTAATAATCTTTGAGTGTCCAAGGTATTAATAAATATGAGATCATACAAAGATATAGAAGACATGAACCCCAACCAGAGGAATGAATGATCTTCTACCAATATGCCTAACAATGAAAACCTGAGAGAGCTCTCAGACATGCATGAAGTTGTTCCATGTATTTTAACATTTAATTTTGTGTCTCCATTCTTTGTATTACTTTTCTCATGATTTTTAAACTGCTAAGTAGACCTGGGTTTATACTCTTCCTTTTGTTCTGAGTTACCCTAGTTTTTGGTCATTATAATGGCCAGTCAGCAATATGTATCCATTTGCACTTACTGCAAACTTATTGCTTTCATTATGTTTCCTAATGTAAAAATAGCTAGAAATACCATTTTCATTAATTTAAGAAATCTGTATGGGGAATCGACAGGTAATCTCCCTTATTGATTTTGCTGTAAATAATGTAAATGAATTAATTCCAAATCATAAATAAAAATAGGCATTTATTAGAGCACTATTCTAAGCACATTTCATACTTTATATTTTTAAAATTCTTCCTTAAGTCCTCACGGCAAACATAAGAATAGGTGCTATTATTATTATTATATTCATTTCCCAGATACTCAGTTTTACTACAGACACTGCAGACAGCTAGTATATGACAAATCTAAGATTAAAACCCAAGCATTTTGCTTCTGGAGCCTATATTGTAACCTCTAACAACAACAACAAAAGGAGAGAGAGAGAGAGAGAGAGAGAGAGAGAGAGAGAGAGAGAGAGAGAGAGAGAAAGGGAGGGAGGGAGGGAGGAAGGGAGGAAGGGGAAAATAAAAAGATTGAAATTCTTCACAGCAATCTAAGAGCGAGCGTAGGATAAAGGTTTGACGAATTGAAACTTGAATTAAACATGGAAAATGAGGAAAAATATCTCCATTAATTATATAATTGATTTCTACATCTGATAGGTGGCAGTGTGGATTAGTCACTTCTTTTAATCATTACTCAAGACCACGCCAGCCCCTGTATATATCTATATAATTTTCCATTTTTTTCTGAACCCTATTAAATATTAAAATAAAACATGAATTCTAAAATCCTAGTTACTCATTGCTACAAATGACACTAGTAGCCATTCATCCTTTTATTTCTTCAAATAAACATTTTGGGTAGTTTTTCCTGATGTGGAACATTTTCATTGTTAGAAAATTCTCCTCAATATTGATCAGAAATCTGCTACCTTACAACTTCCATGTTTTCCTGATTCTGCCTCCCACAGCCAAAGAAAGTAAAACTACTCCCTTTCAAATACATAAAGATGTGTATTCCTTCTTCAAGTGATGCATCTCATTCCAGTCCTTTTAACCATTATCATTACCAGCTTTTATGCTCAAATGCCCTCCTAAATTCTCCAGAAGGGAATGAAACACCATTAACATGGTCTAGTCTACGCAGAGTGGAACTCAGATTATCTCTATTCCTGAATTAAAAATTAAAGAGTTGTGCCTGGCTGGTGTTGCTCAGTGGTTGAATGTCAACCCATAAACAAAGATGTCACCAGTTTGATTCCCAGTCAGGGCATATGCCTGGGTTTTGGGCTCAATCCCCAGGAGGCAGCCCATTGATGTTGACATTTCTCTCTCATCGATGTTTCTATCTCTCTATCCCTCTCCCTTCCTCTCTGTCTAAAATAAATAAAATTGCCCTAACCGTTTGGCTCAGTGGATAGAGCATCAGCCTGCGAACTGAATGGTCCCAGGTTCAATTCTGGCCAAGAACATGTACCTTGGTTGCAGGCACATCACCGATAGGGGGTGTGAAGGAGGCAGCTGATCGATGTTTCTCTCCCATTGATGTTTCTAACTCTCTATCCCTCTCCCTCTCTGTAAAAAAATCAATCAAATATATTTTAAAAAAATAAAAATAAAAAAAATAAAATCGTGTTAAAAAATAAAGGCACTGCCTCTTTAAAAGAATTTAAAGAGACATCAATTGAACTCAATTCTTATACAGGCTCATCCATATAGTGACAGATTATTATATGGGATAATTTTGTATAATACCATGCCATTTAATCCTCATAATAACCTCCTGAAGTGGGTAATGTGGGGAGCAACGCATACTATTTCTATCCAGATGCAAGCTTTCTTTCTCCACATTTTGTTCACTATGGTCTCTGAGTGCCCACTCAGTATCACTCCTTCAAGCAGCCTTGTGAAACTTCTCTTACATACTTTGTAGATATTTAGGAACAATAAAATATAAAATGTACATAAATGTATTTTATAGCAGTATTAAAATGATGTAGTAAAACTATTCCCACATAATAAATCCCCATAAATACTCTAATTTTGAAGCGTTATTTTCCCATGTAATTCATTCTTTAAATCATGCATATAAGGTTAAGTCAGCTCATAATTTACATATGATTTGATTATGAAATACTAGAGGCCCAGTGCATGACATTCCTGCACTGGGGGTGGGGGGTGGGGGGAGGGAGCCTCAGTACAGCCTGGGCCGGGCCCTCTCACAGTCCGGGACCCCTTGGGGGATGTCCAACTGCCGCTCCCCGCCACCACCGCTGCACTTGCCAGCCATGAGCCCAGCTTCTGGCTGAGAGGTGCTGCCCCTGTGGGAGCGCACTGACCACCAGGGGGCAGCTCCTGCATTGAGCGTCTGCCCCCTGGTGGTCAGTGTGCATCATAGTGACCAGTCATTCCACTGTTTGGTCTATTTCAGGGGTGGGCAAACTTTTTGACTCGAGGGCCACAATGGGTTCTTAAACTGGACTCAGAAGAAGGAGCTGCGGCCGTGTTTCCCGACGTTCCCATGTTAACACTGCTGCTGGTGAAGGAGCGGAGGGGAGAGCAAGAGAACCCTCCGCTCTTTCGGCTCCGAGGGCCGGATAGAACAGCCAAATGGGCCGGATCCGGCCCGCAGGCCGTAGTTTGCCCACGGCTGGTCTATTTGGATATTAGGGTTTTATTATCTAGGATTTACAGATAAACATTTGGTCACAATTTTTTTTTAAATGAAATCCCCCATAATAGGAATAATGTATATTATTTTTAAAAAGCTGTTTGGAACATTAAAATAAAACAACTATACAAAAAGTATCCATAAATTATGAAAAAAAAAACTTTTGGAATATTTACCCACATTCCATTTTTTTCAACTGGGATAAAATTTAATTATTAAACATTAAGATAAAGAATAATTGTCCAATAATGTGTTTTAAATTAACTAAATGACACCTAACACTTTTTTCACATCTACCCCAGGAACCCCTGATCTTCATAGTTCACAAAAATATAAACAGACTTGTCAGACCTTTCTAAATTTATTAAGTTTTGGCAGAATGCCTGCAGGAAAAAAATCATATTTCAGAATACAGTTTAAAATGAGTAAGAAAAATAACCTCTTGAAAGTCAAGCAACAGAGCAAAGCAGGTTGCCACTTACTGGTGAAATAATGAGTTCTTTTAGTATTTGTCTATCGTATAGTTACCATTTATTTTTTATTTTTGGAAACAAAGTTCTAAAATAGATTTACTGAAGCCTGAGTTCTGTTTATTTTGGAATATGTAGTCAAAATTGTACTGAGGTAAAACTGTGTCATGAAAATGAGGGAGAAAGATGAACATACGCATAGTAACTAGTTGGTATTGTCAAACTAATGCCTTAAAATTGTTTTCACCTGTATCTTGACTTTATGTAGTTCTTGGTACATTGCCCCTGTATTATGTTGGTTTATCTGACTTTAGGCTTAGAACATTAGGCTGTATTTATTTCCAAATAAACAATGAAACAATGGATAAGAAGTATTTTATAATATTTATAGAAATAAAATGCATTTAAGTCACAATTCTTTTTAAAAAATATATTGTTATTGATTTCAGGGAGAGGAAGGGATAGAAACATCAATAATGAGAGATTCATTGATCGGCTGCCTCCTGCAGGTCCTACACTGGGAATTGAGCCTGCAACCCAGGCATGTGCCCTGACCGGGAACTGAACCATGACCTCCTGGTTCATGAGTCGATGCTCAAACATTGGGCCGCACCAGCTGGGCTAAATCACCATTCTTTAAATTTCTTATTAAGGGAATCTTAGTGAAAAATGAATGCACATATATATATGCACACACACACACATACACATATACATTCACATATTTAGAATACTTGCCCTGGCCAGGTAGCTCAGTTGGTTAGATCATCCTCCTGATACACCAAGGTTGACAGTTCAACCCTTAGTTAGGGAACATACAAGAATTGGCCAATGAATCTATACTAATAAAAGGGTAATATGCTAATTAGACCAGACATCTTCCGGACGTCCTTCTGGACAAAGCCACAGCAGCTGCTCCTATGAGGGCCAGGCTCAGGCTCAGGCAGCTGCAGTGGCCAGCAGTGGCAGCAGCAGAGGCGTGATAGACGTGTTGCCTTCCCCTCATCGGCCCAGTCTCCTCCTGCAGAGGGAGGCCAGAGGCAGCAGCCATAAGAGGGTGATGAGGGTGGTGCCTTCCCATGATCTTCCAATTGCCTTCCGCAGAGGGAGGCCAGACTGCGGCTTAGGCCCACTTCTCACGGGGAGCGGGCCTAAGCCATCAGTAGGATATCCCCTGAGGGCTCCCGGACTGTGAGAGGGGGCAGGCCAGGCTGAAGGACCCGCTTCCAGTGCACGAATTTTCGTGCACCAGGCCTGTAGTGCATAAATAAATGAAGTAAGAAATCAATCTCTCTCTCCCTTCCTCTCTCTCTCTAAAAAACCCAAAATGTATGCAGAAAAAGTACAAGTAGAAATTCACAAATATTCATTAAAATAATGAATATTCATAGTTGAATGTCATTATTCTTAAAAGGGCCATCTCCCCAAAACTATTTGCTTTTATTCATAAAGATTTTGATAACTATTCATTAAGGATTTCTGGCAGTGTAACATTTTTCAAAGACAGATCCATTTTTTAAAATCATTACCCGAGGATTTTTTTTTATTGATTTCTAGAGTTGGAGGGAGAGAGGAGAAAGAATGGAATGGAGGGAGGAGGGGGGGAGAGAAAAGAGAGAGAGAAACATAAATTGGCTGCCTCCCGCAAGCCCCCACAGGGCTGGGAACCTGCAACTGAGTTATGTGTCCTTGATCAGGAATCAAACCTGAGACCCTTCAGCCCATAGGCTAATGCTCCAACCCTGAACAAAACTGGCCAGGGCAAAAAAATTATTTTTAAACTTAATGTCTCAATATGCTGGATTTAAGAATAAAAAATAATTTTTTTTTCCAATAGCATACAAAATACCTAAGGGCTTACTAATGTGCTACATTAACTGCATTCACGATTAACCTAATTTTCTGCTACTGTGGTTAAAAATATGCATAAGTTCTGTAAGTAAAGGATGTGAATTTTGCTGATGGATCTATAATTTAAACTGATGACAGAAAGAAAAATGACTTCAGGAAAAATAGAATTGTTTGTTAAAGTCTTTATTTTACTTTAATTCTTGAAATAAAAACAAAGAGAACCCAACTTTTTTACCTCCCATTGAAAACATCATAACATCAAAGACATTCAAGATAAAATAGTCAAAATTCAAACAAATTTAGAGACTAAACTATTAAGTACATAATTACCCCATGAGTTACAGATTGAGTGTAAGTTTCACTAAAATAAAATTTAAATGGTAATAATTAAAATGTAATTTAAATTTTCTGCCAGGATAAATATTGTTTTCATTCTTGCTAATCTTTTCCAGCTATTGAACTACCACTAATGTTACACTTATCTCCAAACAGGGCCACGATTTCAGAAAGAAAAAAAAAAAAGACAGCATATAACAGGCCAAATATTGTGTTCTAATGTTGAAAAAAGATAATTTCACTTAACTGTTCAGATGTAGCACATCTTATTATATGTTTTATTGTTATTATATATTAATTATACTGTATTAATAAGGTATAAAAAGAGCATTCAAATTTGTACTTAAAATCATTGTTAAAACATTTCAGGGATGTTTAAGGCCAAAAGAAAAAAAATGAAAAACCTGTACATTTTTAACTTATTATTTATCTTTGATTAGGACAAAAAGACTAAAATAGGAGTTAATAAGTTAGCTTCTAAGCCGGCTCTAGATATTTTTTATCTCTGAAGTTAATAATAAATTACATTTTAATTATTTTAATTCTATACCACAAATGTTCATCACAAAGCATTTTCTCATTTGGTGTTTATGATATTATATTATACTTTTACTGTATACTTTTATTTTTATTTTTCATTGCATCAGTTCTGTCCCCACACATCATCTTTGGTTGCTCTCCAGAGTTTAGTCCTTCATTTTGTTCTTATGCCTAAATACCTTCCCTCAGAAAACTGTTTTATTGCCATGGCTTAGCTCTGTAATGACAGTTGATATATTTCATTAAATTATGAGTCTTCAGCCCAGGTCAGTGTGGCTCAGTTGGTTGAGCATTGGTCCCATGCAGGAAGGAGTCGCAGGTTCAATTCCAGGTCAGTGCATGTGCCCAAGTATCAGGCTCAATCCCCTATAGGGTGCGTGCTGGAGGCAGCCGATGGGTGTTTCACTCTCATTGATGTTTCTCTCTCTTTTCATCTCTGTCTCAAAACTATCAATAAGAATATCAAAACTAAATAAATAATAAAAATAAATTGTAAAATTTTTAAAAAGTATGCCTTTAGTACTTAACATATATTTTAGTTGAATTTTCTATGTCTATTACTTTTTTCACTGTTTTTGTTTTTCTTTAAAATGTTATAGTGTGTCTACTTGCCACCAATAATAGTTCTAGGCTTGGAAGAAACACTAGTAAACAAGAGAAGTCCCTGGTCACCTGGAGATGATATTTTAGTGCGAAGAGAAAGAAAACAAGCAAATAAATAATGAATAAGATTATTTCAGATAATAGTAAATGATATGAAGGACATAAAACACATAATGCTAGAGCAATGGGGTAGCTAGGGAAGAAAAATTTAGATTGGACTAGGGAAGACTAAGTGGGAAAAGTAACAAGAGAGGTAAGGTAAGAATATCAAAAGAAAATAGCTTTGGAAAATCTGGGACAGGAAATTCTACACATAGGTAGCAGCAACTGTATTTATAAAGCTACTAGTGGCCTGGTGCACAGATTTATGCACTTTGAAAGGAAATTAATTAGAAGAAATATTTTAATATCACTATTTGCCCTTTCTCTATAATAGAAGTGTCAACTAAATTTGCAATCGACAATGACAGATTGAAATACACCGTGCGATTGACGCCAGAGAGAGCTTTATATGTATCACACATGTGTGAATCAACTTAGCCTTTTATATATATAAAATAAAATTGCTTAATTAGACCTGCTTTCTGATGTAGCCAAACTTTTTCCAGCCCAGTGAAGCACCCTGACTTCTTTTTCAGGTAATTGTCAGCAACACAGCAGTAAATATCAACATGAAGCAGATTATTATTGTGGATCATGCAGGGAGAACAAAGGGTAAAATATTTAACTGCAGCAGTGTTTGAGTATATTTTGTGCAGTGAGAAAACCTGTAGTCATTTTCAAGCTCACCATTTCTTCATTTCAGTTGGGTCAAGTTTCTAAGCTTTCTAAATCTCCATTTTCTGGCTAATGAAAAGGAAATAGGATTCCACCGAGTCTCCTATTTACCTATTCCAGGACTTCTGTGAGGACCAAATGAGATGAGACATGGAAAAATGCTTCACAGACATTTGGTTAAAGTATAAAATGTTTCCACCTGGCTATAAAGCAAGTTGTGTTCCTGGGCTGAAGACACTGCAAGGAGACTAGTTGCTAGGGAGAGGAAGCCAGCGTTGCTACGTGATGTCATTACCCAGCACCCATAGCCACTGTTTTAGGGCTGGCTGGGCTGTGGGCCACATTTTGCGACATGAGTATCAGCATCAGCTGTGATTTGGTGGGCTGTCGCTCCGGGTGGTGGCGGGGCCTATGCTGCACTTGGGGGAAGCCGAGTGTTGCTTTGTGGGTGCCAGGTCTGCAGCGCTGTTTCTCTGTAAATGGCCAGTGCGTGTCATAGCAGCTCCTGCATTGAGCGTCTGCCCTTCGTGGTCAGGGAGCATCATAGTGACCTGTCGGATGGTCGAACACTTAGCATATTAGCCTTTTATATATATAGATATTTCCAGAATGGGCCTGTCATGTGACCTGCCCTTTCAATTATCTTCAGTTACCTTCTAGTCATCTCAATAAATATTTGGATATCAACTCAGAGTCAGTTTAACAGACCACCATATTAACTTCCTCTTTTACACTTGCTAACCTTTATAACTTTAAAATGTTTTTGGTGACATTACCGCTTCTCAAACTACCGGGTTCAGAATTTTGAATTAGCTGACGCCCACATCCTTTTTTTTGAGGAAGCATTAGCCATTGTTCTTTGGAGATGCTTTCCTATCTTCTCCTTCCTACCCCCTTGGATTGTCAAGCTGGACCACTTAGATGACTTTCTCATTTGCAAAGCAGAGGCAATAATTATAGACACTTCTAGTGGAAATAACATGGGTTTTGGAAAGAGGCAAATGCATTGAAAATGTGGCCCACCACTTATTAGCTATGGCCTCGGGAATGTGACAACCTCTTTTAATCTCAGTTCCTTTACCTTATTTTAAAAAATGATGTGCTTGGTTTATAAAACTTCGGTAAAGAATAAGGGGAAGACACAACATAAAGAGAACCAATTGGTGTTAATGAGTGTCAAGTAATCTTCCTTGTCCCCTTTGATTACAGGAACAAAAAATTAATAATACAGGAAAGTACTTGATTGATGGTGTAAAATATTTTGTCAGTTTTCCCCCTTATATTCCCAGTGTCTTCCTCTGATCCAAGTCCTCATATCTTTCCACTTGAATTTTTCTCTAATTTTTGGATGATAAATGAAAAATTCAGAATTCTGCTGCCTTTAGCTCTCTCGCATTAAGCAAATTGAAATCGGGACATTAGAACATAAAGTCTAAACATTTTGTCTAGAATAGGTTATAGAAGAAACTCATTCTGTCATTGAGAGTTTTGCCAATTCGGGTACCATTTGATTCTGGCTCCGCCACAAATAGTTCCTTGGGAATTGATGCCTAAGCCCTGGGTAAGGCAGAAGGAGGATTCCACTCCCCCGTTAGGACTTAATTCACCTGTGATCTCCTGGAGGACAAAGCCAGGTATCATTTACCTCAGTATCACCAGTGCCTAGCATAGTTTCTAGAACATAGTAGGCGTTTAATAAATGTTTATATTTATTTTCACATGATGCTGATATAATCTTGAGTGAATTTTAAAATAAGAAGAGTGGGGTATATCACTGAATATTAAACCACCAAGATTTCATCACACTGCCCATAATTGAGTGTCTAAGGGTGCAGAGGATCATATGGAGAAATCTGACCCCTGGCACCACATTGCCATCACTGAGCCAATTGAGAAAGAAGTCCTCACTTGGTCCTGTAAACCCCACACCACCCATGATCAGGAGCCTGGAAGCTCCTCTGCAGACTTTGCCAACAGAGTGACTATAATATCACAGAGCAGGTCATAGGCCTCAAAGATCAAGAGGGAATCTCTTTTTGAAGCTATTATTCCCTTCACTGGGAGGTCCAGCAAAGAGGGTCTTTTGCTGTGGTTGCTTTGTTAGTTTTTGGTTTGTTTTGTTTTTGCTTTTTTTAAAAAAAAACCAAGTTCAAGGCCAGAGAAATGTATCACCCATAAAGTAACCCAGAACTTCATGCCAGAGGAATTTCTGACCAAATGAATGGTTTCAAATGGAACAGCCTGCTACCAAGTTCCCAGCTTGCAACCTCCCTGGAATCTGCAGTCTCAGATTAACCCTCAGCTAAAAAGCCCCTCATTCTGATGCCTGTGCTGTCCCTGTTGTCTGCTCCATTCCTGCAGACCCTCCATGCTGGGCAAGCTAATTTGGACAACTGGATGTGTGGTCATCTGTAAAAGCAATTTTGTTTGACTCTTTCCAAATACATATATTTTTATATGTAAGGAGAAAGTAGCAAAGCCTCTTTAAAATCCCCAATTCAAAACAGCAGAAGGAACACAGGAAGTTTTACTGAGTAATTGGAGTGATTACATGCAGAGCACTTTCCCATAATCAAGAAGTTTCAAAGGAGCGTAAAGGGTGATTGACAGTGCTGGCTACTCTTGAAACTACATCCTGATTGGAGGAAATAATTACAGGCAGAGAAAAAGAGACCCAGTACTCTCTACATTTCTTTATTGTCAGATCTATTCTGGGGGAAGAAAGACAGTAGTAGAAAATAAAGTTTTGGAAATTTAGAAATCTTGTTCTTGGGAAACAAGAAAACTGAGTCTCTGCTGGACCTACACCAGATTTTCCTCTTTTTTTTTTTTCTTACATTCATTTACTGAACACCTACTATGCTCCAGGTTGTGAGAAAGATCAAAGCTTGCAATGCCTTGTAAGTCCTTCATGTGCACTGCAATCCTTTAGAAAGATAGAAACTGTCACTCTGCATATTAATTATTTAAGAAAAGTCATTAGGGCAAGTGGCAAGATGGGGTACCAGGTTAAGCTTGCTGGTCTGTCTGCCAGCAGGAATATCTATACATACATATGTGGACACAGATGCAGAGCAATTTCAGTTGAAGCAGGCATGGGGTCACTTGACTGAGAATTTTAGAGCTCCAGGGAAGCATCTGAAAGCCTGTGTGCTAGAAGAACGTGCTCATGCATCTCTGTCTGCTCTTGGTGCTTTGGCCCTTCAGAAGGAGCCAGGCTGTTTTCTTGATGCCTTTTCCCCTTTAACTTGATATTTCACTGCAATGCTCCCACCTTCAATTCTTGATCATTTTTTTTTCTCCTAAAAAAGCAAAAAATTGACCACCTTGCCTGAAGATTCCCAGATTCACATTTATCTTTTGACTACTCCCTATAGCAACTACTAAAAATACAGTACTTAATTTTATCCTTTTTTGTATAAAATACTTAGTCATTGTATGAGTTTCTTATAAATCCCAAGAAGCTCAGGAAATAACTATCTACATCCTTGGAATGGTTATCACAGGTGCCCAGTCTTAAGAGTCCACTTTAGAAGGCTTAATCTTGGCACTACTACTTAATTGGCATGACCTGAACTACTTACCATCTTTACACTTCATTGTTTTTACTCTATAAAATGATAATACTCATATTTAACTTTTATAGGTTTTTTTTTTCATATATATACTTTATTTCAGAGAGGAAGGGAGAGGGAGAAATAGAAACATCAATGATGAGAGAGAATTATTGATCAGCTGCCTCCTGCATGCCCCCTACTGGGGATTGATCCCACAACCCAGACATGTGCCCTGACCAGGAATCAAACTGTGACTTCCTGGTTCAAAGGTGGGCCCTCAACCACTGAGCCACACCAGCCAGGCTATGGTTGTTTTAAGTGTTAAAAAATAATAAATATATACTGGCACATATTAAGTACTCAATAAATTTCAGCTACCATTATTATTATCAGCATTATCTTTACTTTCTCAGAGAAGTCTTACTAAATGGAATCTTGTTGAATAAAAATGAGAATAGATCTATATTCAACATTTTTCATCAAGGAGAAAAATAGAAACTTTTCAGAATGTCACCCATTCACAAGAATGCATGACTAAAGCCAAATGGGAGGGAACTAGAAAATCCTGAATGGAACTGGTTAAGCAGAAAGTCTATTAGACTAAACAATGAGCTGGGTGAGGTGGGGGAATAGGGCATTAATAAGAAAGCATGGGCTTTGAAATCCCTGGTCACCCTGGTCAAGTTGGATGAGCAGAAAGAGATGTGGCCCAGCTGCCTTCCTCAACACTGTTTCTTCAATGTTGCAAACATTTTCTTAGGATTGAATCCTGCCCGTAGGTATTCTGTTCCATTTTATGATTAGATCATTCTCTCAGGCCTTTAGCAGATTGTGTAAATTAATTATAGGTGGCAGAATTTAATTGCTCTAGAAACAAATGCAGAATTTAGATATTTTTAAAGATACAGATTGCCAATTGCTTCAGTGTAGGGACTAGACCACCCACCAGTTCTGCTGTGTTTTTTCACTGCAACAGAGCTGATAAACCATGAAATTCTGAGCAAAATTTTAGATTCTATAAAACAGCAAACATTGTGACATTTACAAAATGACATATTCATAGATAGTATATAGAAGCACCTTAAAAGGATTCCTGCTTTTAATGATGTTTAAGTATATTTTTTAATCTTACGATTTTTTTCTAATTTGGTTAACATTCCCTCAGCAATCCTGTTAACTAAAATATGTTGACCATTGGTCCAATAATATTGTACATCTAACAAAAAAACTACTCTATAAATCACCAAGAATTTAATTATTTCATCCCATTTGTGACATATAGGAAAAAAAGCAAAATACTAAGCCCTTCTAAAATAATTCACTGGAGACATTTGTGATCACAAAAGTAAGTAAATTTCTCCAGATCACTAGATAGTGGACATTACTGGGGACAGAAGAGATGAGAGACTATTTTTAATTCTTCAGTTATTTTCCCTAGTTTTAGAAGCCAAAGAGTTAAAGGATAGGATTCAGCCACTCATTTAACATATATAGGGTATCTCAAAAAATGTATCCACACTTTAACAGCTGATAGCTCAATTTATGTTTCTTTCTTTTCAGATGTAATCCATTGGAATTCATAATTATTCCAAGTGCGTATACATTTGTGGGGAAACCCTTTACTAGTATATATTGATGATATGGAAGCAACCTAATTGCCCATCAATAGATGTTTGGATTAAAAAATGGTGGTACATATACACAGTGGAATATCACTTGCCCATAAAAGAATACTATCTTACCATTTGCAACAGAATGGATGGACCTAGCAGGTATTATGCTAAGAGAAATAAGTCAGAAAGAGAAAGACAAATACCATGTCATTTCACTTATATTGTATTACAAAGAGCAAACTTAACAGACAAAATAGAAATAAACTCATAGATACAGAGATCAGACTGATGGTTGCCAGAGGGGACTGATTTGGGGTGTTGGGTAAAAAAGGTGAAGGGATTAATACCTACAAATTGGCAGTCACAGGATATAAAGTACAGCATAGGGAATATAGTCAATAATCAACACTAATAAAAGAGAAAAATGGTAATTGGCGTACGAGCTACCCTTTTCATTGGCTAATCAGGGCTATATGCAAATTAACTGCCAACTAAGATTGGCAGTTAACTGCCAACAAGATGGTGGTTAATTTGCATATGTAGGCACAATGCAGGGAGGCAAAAGGGAAAGCAGGAAGAAGCCCCCTGCCACTGACAGTGATCGGAAACCCAGCGGGGAGCTAAGAGCTGGGGGCAGGGCAAAGGCGGCCCTGGGGCCACCTTTGCCCTGCCCCCCAGCTATGATCGGAGAATCAGGTGCCTTTTCCGCCCTGGCCAGTGATAGCAGGAAGTAGGGGTGGAGCCAGCGATGGGAGCTGGGCACAGTCGAAGCTGGCAGTCCCAGGAGCTAGGGGTCCCTTGCCTGGGCCTAAAGCGAAGCCCACGATCGCTGCAGCTGCGGGTCCCCGCTGCCCGGGCCGGACGCCTAGGCCAGAGGCGTCAGGCCTGGGCAAGGGGCCGATCCTGCGATTGGAGGGTGATGGGGGTCAACGCCTGAGGGCTCCCAGTATGTGAGAGGGGGCAGGCTGGGCTGAGGGACACTGCCCCCCCAACACACACACCCAGTGCACGAATTTTGTGCACCGGGCCCCTAGTATTGTCATAACTATGTGTGGTGCCAGGTGGGTACTTGAAATATTGGAGGGACCACCATGTAAATTATGCCATACACCTGAAACTAATAATACAAAATAATATTGAATGTAAACTGTAATCGAAAAATGCCATTTACAATAGCAAAAATAAATAAAATTAAATTTAAAAAGTATATTTTTGAAAGGGTTTCTACTAATCCTGAGGCCTACACTTATAGAACTCTGCTACATTACTCTCTTGAATTCAGAAGTTGTCCACCCCTATCCCAATTCCAGGAAGCCCCAATAGGTATGGGTCACCTGCAATCTGCTTGCACACAATATTGAGTTTTATTTCCTTGTCTGCAAATTGGGAAAATTATATCTCTCACACACATAATATGTGAAACAAACAAGAAAACCACAGGGTTCACAAATGCAGATGTTACTGTTGACACTAAGGAGTGACAGCAAGAGAAATGGCCATTGGAGGGTCATTTCCAGGAGGAAAGGTTTGTCCTTTATATTTGAACAAACTCACTTTTGGCAGGGAAAGCTCTAAGCCCTCATTTCAGTAAACAGTGCTCATCTCATCTTCTAAAATGATATCTTTCATTAAGAAACATTTAGATTCTGTGTTATAAAATGTATTTATGTCTAAGAGAATGATATTATTTGCTTTTAAATATTCTTTTGCTTCATATAATCCTTTGATTCCATATAAGATAGAGATAGATGTACAAATTACTATATATTGATTTACAAGTATATATATGCTTTGCTAAATCAAAATGCATGAGAACATTTAAAATTTCCCTATTTATGTGTTAATATATTTAGCCATGCCTGTTATATTCTTTCTGTAACCCCCCTACTTCTGCTTTAGAAGATATACATATTGACAGAAAGATAGATACCTTTAGTACAATTCCCTTATTGATCTGATTTCCCTAAGTAATACCTTAAGCAAAATTATTTGTTACATTAAAATGCAAAAATTTTCAGGTGAATTATATAATGCACATTGTTCAGTAAAATCCACGAGATGGTACAAATGATAAGAATGTTTCTTTAACTCCAATAGAAATGTAGATGTAGGTTACAAAAGAATCAAGGCTCAATAGGAATTAGGCTCACCTTAAAACATAGTGTGTATATATCTTTATGGTTTGGAAAAATAAGTGGTAGTTATTTACCTCAATGTGTTATAGCCCTAATTAGACAGTAACAAAAAAAGAACCTTTGTACAGAACTTTAAATTCACTGACCCAGTGTTGACTACAAAATCTCCACCAGCAGCAAAACATGAAATGAAAATGTAAATAAAGATCAAAGGCTTTGCACAGCTGGCGAGGGTGGCTCCGCAATTCACACAGGCTCATTGAGCAGTCAGCAAAACCATGTTAATAGCTATGCTGAGTGTCAATGTCACCCTGGAAACAGAGTATGGTTGGAGATCAGGGAATGAAAATGGAGAAGGGATTATGAAGACGGTAGCTCAAAATATCAGCAAAATCCCTAGGAAAACCTTGCCCTATAGAGAAGAAAAATGAGGTGTGTTTTAAAATTTATTTCACCCTTAACAATGCAGGTTCATTGTGCAGACAATTATTACAAACTGTTCCTTGAATTAGTAAACACTTTAATTTCCAAGCAAAACCACAGGACACCATCAAGTAACTGTAAATAAGACTTGATAAAATGCACACCATCAATTTCTCTTTAAATCTGACATGCAAATTTCAAGTCACTTGCTAGGGATCAAGAGTGAATTATGTCTTGCTTCTATGAAGTTGCTTTATGCATAGAGTGTTCGTTCAGTGAATCATTTCAAAGGACACAGTGATAAATATGAACTTAATTTTTCCAGAATGAGGTTATTACACACAACAATGGGTGGATCTCACAATGTGAGAAACAGACCAATCCCCTCTTCTCTTTATAATGCCTCTTAAAGTCTGTCCATAATACATCTGGTGTTTGTTCTCCTAGACTGAAAATAACTAGTAGACCACCAGTAATTTAAATTGTACCCTGTCCAAGGATATTTGACATGTGTTCCCTTTGGAAGAACTAATGCAAAAAACTGGCTCTAACCCTGGAAATAAGGTTACTATAGAACCACAGAAGGTTGTAATTACCTAATATCAAGAAGGTTAACCTGCAAATTTCTCTCTCAAATACTTGCTAATCTCATTTGTAAACCATTTTATGCAGTTACAGAGAATGAAATAATAGGATATTGATGTTTAATTTTAAATTTGATTTCTTTCACTAAAAGAAAAATAAGAAAGAAGTGTCACATAAAGTTAATAGTTACTGGTCTACCAAAGAACACACACAACACGCATTTATTTAATGCCTTAAGCTCATCGGTAGAGGACACAAATAGAGACTCTTCTGAAGACCATGATATCTGTTTTATCTTGAAATATGCTTAAAAATAAATAAAACTTTGTATTTTAAGTTCTTCATCATTCTCCACCATTGTGATTTCCTAATGCAATGGGGGGATGGGGAGGAAGAATAGACTCATTGCAATATTAGAGCATGAAGGGTTAGAAATTATATAATTTAGCCATTGCACTTCACGGATTAGGAAACTAAAACTCAGATACCTGAAGTGACTTGCAGCAGTGTGCAGTCAGTAACTGGGAAATAAGAACTAGAAATCTGTTTTCCTGACTCAAATCCAGAGCACTTTTTCATAATACCATAGTGTCTCTCATAAAATATTCTGCATGTATCTCTGTAATTGATAAAATGTGGGCATACTTAACTAGAAGGGTTAATGGAAGCATGTCACACTTGGTGAAAAATTTAAATATATTCTTGTATAACAGCGGTTCCATTTTAGAATTCTTCTTCTAATGGAGAGAACAAAAAGAATGACTTTCTAAACAAAGGAAGTGATCTATTTATTAGAATTTTCTAAAAATACTAGTAAAAGAATCTGATCATGGAACATTTAAGATTTACCTATAGTTTAACGAATTACTTTAGTTTCATGGTGACTATTTGGGACAAAGTACATAATAGAAAAGACAGGACTATGTCACCCAGTATCCTCTGAGCTATGGTGCCATCAATACCAATCGATGCAAAATAGGGTCAGTAGCAATCTCTGTGATGTTGTCTTTCTTATCTCTGTTACTTAAGAGAACAAGCTACTAAACTACACACTGAGCTAAAAGGCATAATCAAGTAAAATTTGAAACTGACAAAATATTAATTTATATGATGATAAAATAGATTTGTCTGTCAAATAATAGAGATTATTTGACATAATTATATAATTAGCCCTAGAAAAAGTAATTTGTTGATCATTTTGGTCATTTGCATCTGCCCTCTAGCCCTGTAGCACCCTTCCCCCAGTGATCACCCTCTCTCTCATGCCTTCTTCTCCTTTTTCCTTAGCTTATCATCTATGAAAAAGTATATCACTCATTTATTTCCTATATATAAATATTGATATTGAGCCATTAAATCCTAAAACTGTAAATACTGCTTCATGAAAAGTATTCTTGTCTTTTTATAATATACTAGAGGCCCAGTTCATGAAATTCATGCATGGGGGGTGAGGGGATCCCCTCAGCCCGGCCTGCACCCTCTCGAATTCCAGGACCCCTCGGGGGATGTCCGACTGCTGGTTTAGGCTGGGATCAGGCCTAAACCAGAAGTCAGAAATCCCTCTCACAATACAGGACTGCTGACTCCTAACCACTTGCCTGCCTGATTGCCCCTAACCACCCTGCCTGCCTGCCTCATCACCCCTAACCACCCTGCCTGCCTGCCTCATCACCCCTAACCACTTGCCTGATGCCTGATCACCCCAAACCCTCTGCCTGCCTGATCGCTCCTAACTGCTCTCCTGCCTGCCTGATAGCCCCTAACTGCTCGCCTGCCTGCCTGATTGACCCTAACTGCTCACCTGCCTGCCTGATAGCCCCTAACTGCTCGCCTGCCTGCCTGATTGCCCCTAACTGCTCACCTGCCTGCCTGATTGCCCCTAACTGCTCACCTGCATGCCTGATTGCCCCTAACCACCTCTGCCTCAGCCCCTCCACCGCAGCTTCATCTGGAAGGTCATCCGGAATGATATCCAGAAGGTCGTTTGGCTGTCCGGTCTAATTAGCATATTACATTTTTATTATTATAGATTCAAAATAATTGAACAACAAATTTAACACTAAAAATGTGAACAATTTGGCTGAAGTGCAGCTATAACATGGGGAGGGAAATGAGCATTTGAAGGACTTAAAATAATATCACTAATAATAAAGTTAATAATCCCCATAAATAAACTCAGCAGTATCTATACTTTCTGGTCATGAAATTTTGACATACTGTTGAAAAAATTTTACTCCTGGAGATTTGATCTTGAAAAGTATAAGAAAAATCAGAAAAGATATAAAGTATGAGTAAAAACAATAGTCAGCATCTCCTCCATATATGATAAATTAGTTTCCAAAATAGGCCAAGGCTACTTTTATTTTTGAGACAAAAATAAAGGAAATATATTACTTTTTTTTTTGAGTTTCCTGTTAAGGTCTGGAGAGGTCTTCTGTAAGGTGAGGTGATAAAGTAGCTATGAAACCATAGATTATTGGTGTGACTCGTTTCTGCAATTTCTTGCACTACACTTTCCTCATCTGAAAAATATGGAAGCTAATAAATGTCTTGCAGAGTTGTGTTGAGTTTCATAAATAAAATGCCTGTTGCAGAAGAGGAGTATAATAAATGATAGCTAGTATTATTAATGTTATTGGAGGACATAGGCTCAGCAAAGCATGGGAGAAACTTCAGACAAAGGAAAGGAATAAAAAAATTACAATTTTGCTAGGTTTGGCTCTATTAAACATTATCTTGGCAAGAACAAATTATTTATATAATGCAGCATTTTTTATGCAGGTGCAAATGCATGATTTATGCACTTATAACTAAATCTGGCTTTACACATGGTTGACTATGTAAAATGGGCTTTTTTTTATTTCTAGGAGATTTGTGATCATGGTATCTGTGTATAAAAGAAAGTGGAATTGTTAAGAACTCATAGCAATAGGAATTGTGGAAATTATGATGTCAAGTAAAGTTTGAAATATTTGAAAATAAATTTTTTAAAATATCATTATATCCAAAGCCATGGTCATGGTTTACTTTTTAAGAAGTAATAGGTATCTGATACACTATAACTGAAAATAATGTGCAAGAAATAATATTCTACAAGTAATTATATTAGTGGGAGGCAGTTTAAAAGGAAAATCATAGGCAGTGTGCTTTCACATAAAGGTCTATACGGAGGGGATCATTAAACATGTGATAAAGTTATTCACTTGCTGTGTGTGGGACCATAGATAAAACACCGGGCTTTAGTGTTATTAACAACTAGTGGCCTGGTGCACAAATTTATGCACATTGAAAGAAAATTAATTAGAAGAAATATTTTAATATTGCTACTCGCTCTTTCTCTATAATAGAAGTGTCAACCAAATTCGCAATTGACAATGACTGAAACACACATGTGCGATTGGCGCCAGTGAAAGCTTTATATGTATTGCTCATGCACAAGTCAACTTAGTCATATATATATATTAATAAAATTGCTTAATTAGACCTGCTTTCTGATTTAGCTAAACTTTTTCCAGCCCAGTGAAGCACCCCGACTTCTCTTTCAGGTAATTGTCAGCAACACACAGTAAATAGTAACATGACGCAGATTATCATTGTAGATCATGCAGGGAAAACAAAGGGTAAAATATTTAACTGAAGAAACTGCAAGGAGGCTAGTCGCCAGGGATAGGAAGCTGGGCATTGCTATGTGGTGTCATTACCCGGACAGTCAGACGCTTAGCACATTAGCCTTTTATATATATAGACTAGAGGCCTGGTGCACAAAACTTGTGCACGGGAGGGGGTGTCCCTCAGCCCGGCCTGCGCCCTCTCCAATCTGGGAAATCCCTCCAGGACTGCTGGCTCCTAACCATTCACCTGCCTGCCTGCTTGATCGCCCCTAACCACTCTGCTACCAGCCTGATTGCCCCCAACTGGCCCCCCTTCCAATCTGATCACCCCTAACTGCACCACCCCTGCTGGCCTGATTGCTCCCAACTGCCTCCCCACCACTCTGCTCACCCCCAACTGCCCCCCGCCAACCTGCTTACCACCACTGCCCCACCGCTGGCCTGCTCACCCCAACTTCCCCTCCACCAGCCTGCTCGCCCTCTACTGCCCCTCCTGCTGGTCTGATTGCCCCCAACTGCCCCCCCCCCCCACCGGCCTGCTCGCCCCCAATTGCCCCTGCCCCTGCTGGCCTGCTCTCCCCTAACCATCTCTGACTCGGCCTCGCCACCATGGCTTTGTCTGGAAAGACGTCTGGAAGGTCTCCCAGTCTAATTAGCATATTACCCTTTTATTAGTATAGATAAGTCAGTGTGTCATTGATTTTCCATTATTTGATTTACATTTAATTTCTTTTATTAAGACACTAGAGCAGGGGTGGGCAAACTTTTTGACTCGAGGGCCACAATGGGTTCTTAAACTGGACCAGAGGGCCGGAACAAAAGCATGGATGGAGTGTTTGTGTGAACTAATACATGTTAACACTGCTGCTGGTGAAGGAGCGGAGGGGAGAGCAAGAGAACCCTCCACTCTTTCGCCTCCGCGGGCTGGATAGAACAGCCGAATGGGCTAGCTCCGGCCCGAGGGCCATAGTTTGCCCACGGCTGCACTAGAGGCTCGAAGCATGAAATTCGTGAAAGGGTAGGCCCTCAAAGTCCCGGCTGCCAGGGCCCTCGCAGCCTTGGCTGCCTCACAGCCCAGCCGCCTCGGCTGCCTCTCAGCCCTCACGGCTCCAGCTGCCTCGTGGCCCCGGCTGCCCCGTGGCCCAGTCCCCTGCCCATTGCTTGTTCCAGAAGGTCATTCTATTGTCTGGTCTAATTAGCATATTAGCTTTTTATTATATAGGATGAAATCCTTCCTTCAAAAGATGGTTTACTTATATGCCTGTAATAGGTGAACTTCCATCTTCTCTCAAAGAATGGTACCCTAGTATACTTTTACCTCCCAGACTGGCCTACATTTCTTTGTTCCAAACATCTTACAACACCATGGAACCCAATTTGAAACAATCTCTTTGGTAGTCTTGATAATAAAAATGTTTGATCTAGTGATTCATTTAGAACCAATGCTATGCTTGCTTTAAGGGAGCTCTCTGATTATTTAAAGATAATAATCTTCTCCCACTTATTCATAAAAATAATATTTTGACATGAATTATCTAGTTTTTCAGAAAAGACAGTACGGTGTAAAGTAAATAACAGTGGGTTTTGAGCAACAAAATTTGGTTTGGCTCCATTTGCCTCTATTTATAACCTAGGTGACCCTGGTCAAGTCTAACTTCTCTGGAACTCAATGTCCTCAAATATCTGATGTAAACAACTACCCCTACTTACCTCAAAGGATGGTTGTGAGATTCCAGTAAGGGCCCTGACCGGTGTGGCCCAATTGGTAGAGCATCATCCCGTGCACCCAGAGGCCACAGGTTCAATGCCCAGTTAGGGCGCACACCCAGGTCGCAGGTTCTGTCTCCAGTTGAGGCCCATACAGGAGGCAAACATTTGATGTTTCTCTCCAGCATCAATGTTTCTCTCTCTCCCTCTCCCTTCCTTTATCACTCCAATCAATAAAACATATTTTTAAATGGTAAATATGTAAAAGTGTTTTTTAATATTTATGCTGGTAGCATTCACATTCTGTACTACAACCCTAATTTCCACAGAACCAGGTGATCAATTTTTGTTCAACATTTAAATTGATTGTTGATTCACTTCCTTTAAAGCTTGATAATAATTACTTTTTTTCATAAAATATCAATTTATAGTCATAAATACTTCAGAAATTAAACTTCCAATAATAAGTATATATTTATACTTTAATTACTAATTATTTGCTCCAAGGGAAGTAAATATTTAGAAATGATAAATAAATCTGAATGGCGTGGCCTGTTTCTTTTTCTGTCATTGATATGGCAATTAAAGTTCATGGGAACCCAATCACTTTTCTATTCTTTTTAAAAATATTTTATTGAATTTGAGAGAGAGAGAGAGGGAGAGAGAAAGAGAAACATCATTGTGAGATTGGAATATTGATCGCTGCCTCCTGCATATCCCCCACCAGCGATTGAGTGCAAAACCTTGGCATGTGCCCTGACTGAGATTCAAACCAGCAATCTTTTGGTGCATGGAATGACACCCAACCAACTGAGCCACATCAGCCAGGGCCCAATCACTTTTCATATACAAGTTCAGGATTCCAAAAAGGACATGAAAGCTAACATTCACCGTTTTGGCTTTCCAAAGGCCAAGGCAGAAGCCAAAGCCAATTAGCAAATCTGGGCCAAATTCAAAGAAGGAAGATGCATCTTTAAATGTGTTTAAACTTCATGAGTCCTTTCTTGTTTTCTCTATTATTTTCCTAATTTTTGTCGTATTCCTATTTTGTGGAAATATCATTTCAAATCCCTCCAAAGGTCATTCATAAAGATTTATTCAAGTTTGAGTTTGTGTTGTAAGTAGGGAAGGCCTGCTGCCTCCAGGTGTGATCTGCAGTCTCAAAAGGCCCTGTGCTCAGAAGGTCTCTTAGTTTAGTTCTCAGTGTGGACATCTGAAATTCGTTACTTGTTGGACAAGGGGACCCATGTTTATTTTTACTGGGCCCCACAAATTATGTAGCTGTTCCTGGTTCTAAGTCTACTCTTTCTTCTTAGGTCAATTTTACTCAAGGTTAATGTTTACTTTGTTTCCTTATTTTGAAGTTGCTTCTTCTGTGAAACTCTCTAGTCATCTTTGGTTGCCTATTCGTTTTTTAAAACTAAGCAATTGAAAATGCTCTTGGTATACCTGTGTATGCAGACAGGTCTTTGCTCAGGCAAGAAGCCTTCCTCTCCCTGCAGGAACTTAAAGCTTGTTCTTGGGACATTCATTTTCTCCACAGAACAATTTTCTATTTAAATGTAATAGTGATACCATCACCTTACAAGTTAGGGTCACTCCAAGGTACAAAGGAAAACAGGCCTGTCTTTATACTCCCATGGGTAGCAGAATATACCTGTATAAAACATTTCCTCAGAAAAATCTATTTTCTGTGATGATCTTGCGATCTTATCATCAAACATCTAACAAATGATTTTTTCAAGAGTTAAGCTATAGAAAAAGTTAAGGTTGGTTAAATGGGAGAAATGCTGTTTGGAGTAGCTAAAGGAAAGTCACTTTGTAAGTGCGGTGGTTCAGGCATAGAAAATATGAAGGAAATTTCAAGATAAGGGACTTTGTATTTATTGTGGACATAAGAAAATGTTAACTCCTGTGCGTCCCCAAGCAAGCATATGTGGGCACTTCATCATGCATATGCTTAACCATAGAGAGAACCGATACATTAAGGAGAGTGTGAGATGTGTGCAGAAGGATGAGGATGCTGAGAAAAATTAGTAAAATTAAGTCTCACTTTAATCTGTCTTATTCTCACCCATTTCATATTCAAAGTGTTAGTACCTTAAAATTTGAAAATACCCTTAAGATGTAGTCTTCTCAGTAATCAGAAATTGCTCTCTTAAAAGGTGCTCAAATGATAAAAATTCATTTCTACACCTAAATCTGTGTGAAAGACACAATTTAAATTGGTAAAAAAATAAGATATGATTTTATATATTGTATGTCATATGTAATACATAGAGTATATATGTTAATTCATATTATATTAATTATATATTTACTGTATTATATTTATATTATTATATTATATATTATGGACATCATTGCATACGAAGACCTTCCTGTTTTGTTTCCTGGTTTATTCTCCAATATACATTTCCATAAGAAAATTTTCAAATAAAAAACACTAAATTAAAATGAAAGGTCTTACCATAGAACTGTTGTCACTAAATGGCTTTATTATACAATGAAACCCCCAAATCATTTATAGACTTGTGGGAGATACATATATATGTGCAAGTGTATTTGTATATGATTCTTTTTCCTGAGAGGAGGAGAGAAAGAAGATTTAGAATGATTATCAAATTCTCCTGTAGATCTTAACATCGATGTGGCAAAAACAAAATCACTCCTTTCTACAAAACTAAGGACACAGAGCAGTGACAAATTGGGACAAGTAGAAGGATAGGTTTCTTCAATTTCTTGTCATTGCCACTCTTAAATAATTTGATTTTCATTGTCTTGGAAAATAATATAAAAGACACTTAAGATTTGGTGATATAAAAGTTCAATGAATTGATAGCATTCTCCATTATTTGGCTGTAAATCTGGGCCAGAAATATGTCATGGCTGTCACAGTATCTGCCTGCTCCTTGAGAAGGAGGATGTTCTAGAAAAATCACACTTCAAATGACTTTCATCTAGGGAACAGGACTGGCAGAGGATCTGGGGACAGTGACAAATAGCTTTCTCTCTTAAGTTGGGGGATATGTGAATTGTGATAAAATTATTGACAATAGATTACATATTATTTTTAAATAACTCCCCTATTTTTTATTATTGATTGATTTTACGGGGGGGGGGAGAGGGAAAGGAGAGAGAGAAAGAGCGTTTGAGAGAGAGAGATTGATTTGTTATCCCACTTATTTATGCCCTCATTAGTTTATACCTGTATGTGTCCTGAACAGGGATGGAACCTGCAATCTTGGCATATCCAGACAATTCTCCAAACAACTGAGCTACCCAACCAGGATTTTAAAATATAAAAACAGAAATAAAATAATAATAATTAAATTATATTATTTGGATTAGAAAGATACATTTATCAAAACATACAAAGAAAGCAATTTCAAACTTTCTACCATAAAAAAACCTCACTTTCTTATTTTTTCTAAAACAATACTGATCTTCATTTGTAGCATCATTTATTTATCCTTATTTTTGTATGTACTTGATACTAGAGCAGGGGCCCTCAAACTACGGCCCGCGGGCCACATGCAAATACAAATATTGTATTTGTTCCCGTTTTGTTTTTTTACTTCAAAATAAGATATGTGCAGTGTGCATAGGATTTTGTTCATAGTTTGTTTTTTTTTAAACTATAGTCCGGACCTCCAACCGTCTGAGGGACAGTGAACTGGCCCCCTGTTTAAAAAGTTTGAGGACCCCTGTACTATAGGCTCAGTGCATGAAATTCATGTGTGGGTACAGTCCCTAGGCCTGGCCTGCGATCAGGGCCATCTTCCCCAGTTGCCTGCAGCCAGCCCTGCCCCCCACCGCCACCCACCCCGGTTCCCCGTCCGCCATCAGGTGATCGGAGCATGATGGCCAGGGGAAGGGACCATGAGGTGGGCCGTTCCCGCCTGCTCACCGGCCCCTCCACCCCCCGCTGCAGGTTGCTCTCTGTGTGTGGGGTGACTGATGGGCAGGGGCTTGGCCCGGCGCCATCTGCATCCCCCGCCACCTACCCCCAGTTCCCCGCTCTCCATCGGGTGAGAGGTGGTCAGTGCGCCTCCCAGTGACTGGTTGAGTGGTCTTTCTGGTTGTTCCACTGTTAGGGTCAATTTGCATATTACCCTTTTATTATATCGGATAATTTATTTTCAAGTATATTTGATTGTACACGCGATGTATTCAGAAGGAGCTCTGGTTTTCATTTATTTTTATGAGAAGCAGCTGGATGAAGAGAGTTCTGCATCTCTTTTAAAACAGCGACTGAAGGTGTCCATAGGCATCAGGAACATGTGTCCTGAAGTCAGGTTTGAATCCTAGTTTCAACGCTGACCTTTTGAGCATCTTTGGCAACTTATTGAGGACGATTATAAAAGTGTACCATCTTCACAGAGAGACTGTGAGGATTGCAAAGAGGTTGTAAAGCACCTAAAACCATGCCTGGCAGATAAGCACTCACTAAACGTCTGATAAGATACTGCTGCCGTTGTTGCCGCTGCTGCCTGTATTGGACATCAATCCATTTGGACTGATGGTCCAGCAATCCATTCTCCCTCTTTTGAGAGAACACTGATTTCCTTTGGGGGAAATTGCCACTCCCACTATGTGTGGCCTTGGTGGGACTGCACATTCAGATGCCCCCTTTCCCACTAGGGAAGCCAGCGAGGTCCCTGGAGATTTCCTACATCAGAGCCTGACTCTTATTGCCCTCACAGCAGTTGTGTGGGCTTGTGTGCCCCCTGAGCTCAGCCACTCTCTCACAAAACTGAAAATACCGAACATCTAATAGATGTGGAGCCATTTTAAAAATATCTGATATACTCTTTCTTTTTTAGGAATGGCTCTTTATCTCTCTCCTTCCCTGAAGGTGACAGGTTTATTCCCTCTGGTCCAGGAGGAGGGGCGGAGGAGTAGAGGTGTGGAGGAGAGAAGACCGAGATCCCCACTTAAAGTGCTTCTTTTTTCTCCTGAAAAATTCTGTCTCTGTGTGCAATGATAGATGGTCTCAGCAGATAATTAAGTTTCCGTTTTGTCTCAGTTTAATAGTGCCTCTCCTCTCAGAATAATGTGCTTAACCACATTTATTTGGATGGACAAGGTCTACCAGCCCCGGACACAGTGGGAGGGGAGGGGGGAGATGATGATTGCTTGAGAAGGAAAGCACTTCCAGATCTCAACTGACTGTCACAAGCTATAGACAGGAGGGCCATGGGAAGCGAGACTAATTCATTAGAGGGATAGTGCCTGGAAGAAACTGTCAAATTCTTCCTGCTCTTGAGACCCAGGTCACCTTGTTATAGTGATAGGCACAAGGACAGCAGGAGAGTGGGACTTACTGAAGTGCTGTTGCCAAGGAGAGGCTGTCAGACTGTTTCAGCTACCGAGACTCTAAAAGCCTGGTGGCCCTTGGGCCCACGCTTGGTTTTGTAACCTTTCCTTTGCTTCTGGGAGCTCCCTCAATATCTTTTCAATAAATGCCCTGAAGTTGCCCAAAGGTGGTTTCTGCTACTTGGAACTGAACTCTAACTAAATCAATGCTGTATAATGTCACTTATGAAATAAACTCCTGAAAATTAGTACTAAGAGAAAAATTGTTTTTCTGATATTACATTGTGCTTTTCAGAAGATAATTTATCCTATTTTTCTTTTTGCTTAGCTGCCAAGAAGTTTAGGAGTAGAATAGCTCATAACTACAAGTAACTATCTTTAAGTTAAACTTTTTTTGGGGGAAAAATAATGTTATTTTTTTCTTTTCTTTTTTAACATATTTTATTGATTTTTTTACAGAGAGGAAGGGAGAGGGCTAGAGAGTTAGAAACATCGATGAGAGAGAAACATCGATCAGCTGCCTCCTGCACACCCCCTACTGGAGATGTGCCCACAACCAAGGTACATGCCCTTGACCATAATCGAACCTGGGACCCTTGAGTCCGCAGGCCGACGCTCTATCCACTGAGCCAAACTGGTTAGGGTTGTTCTTTTTTTCTTATCAGTGCATCTTTACCATATTTTAATTTTTACCTAATTTTAATTTTTAGCTACAGAATTGCCTTTATCAAAAGTTGCTTTTCTTATGCTTAAATGGATGCATAATAAATAACAAAACTCTAAAAATTACAACCAAATCAAAGATAGAGATGGCACATCTTTATTTCAGACTATTAAGCATACCTTATTTTCATCTACCCTGCTGTTCTCCTACATGTACCCAAACGAATCAACTGTGAAGATGCCATTTTTACTTCAATGTTGTAAATTAGTCTTTAAGTTTCTTTTAAACCTGATATTTGCATATGTGCACAGGTAAGAAACTTTAGTGTCAGTAAGTCAGATTATCATGAACATTTGCCCAATTCTTTTTTCCTTCTGATATTTAATGTCATTGGGCCCTTTTCTTTATATTTAAACTCTTCAGTGACACTCACTAATGATTAATGACCGACTGGCTCGTGCTGCCTTACAACATGAAAGTCACCGAAATGCCTTTCCCCTGGAGAGCAATTATTCTATGGAACAATATCCCCTACCTGGTGCACTGAAGTCCCCAAAGCTGGCTGTTAAACTTGCAGTTGTAATTTGTGAAAAAGTCCAGAAAGCCAAGTTTTGAACTGTTGGGGATTTTATGCACAGTTTCATTTTACTGGAACAACTTGTTTCTTTTCTGTCTTTTCTTGCAAAGATTTTGAATAAGTGGCGGGAATGGCAAAACCTTGAGTTAGATGCATTTCTATTTAAGTCCAAGGATACCTAACTGGGAGTTCAGTATTTCCCAGGTTTTTTGTTTGTGAAATTATACAGCTGACATTAGAAAGAAAGGAAAAAAAACACAGAGAGAAAGTCAGGCATATGTATGCGTTCAGATGCCCAACCATTTTGATATTTTGATTGGGTAAGATAATCAGAAAAAGGGTGCAGCTCAGGCATCAGAGTTACATTTTGAAATAGCATAGAATTTCAATATATAATTCTGCATGTAAGTCTCTGGTCCTCAAAATAAAGGATGTTTCCAAACCTGATACTTTCCTTGTTAGCAGAATATTTGGCTCAGAATAAGTGTATAAATAAAGCCAAAATTATTAGACTTGTAAAATTAAAAAAAAATGTCATATACCTATTTGAGATTTTTTATACTAAAGGATACCTTGTCAGCTTTTCCTCTCTGCTCATAAAATATAATGATGCATTTTTAATGAATCAGTCAATTAGTAAAATATCGCTTTTATGTGCCTTCAACTGTTTTGATGCTATGAAAGGTACAAGTGACAGTAGTTCTACATAATAAGCATTTACAGTCTCTTTGGTAAGATAAATATACCACGTTCATTAGAACACAGTAATATACCAGAGCATGTGATAGTGATGAAAATCATGTGAATTCAGGAAATAGAGAAATCATTATAAACTTCCTCAATCACAGAAGATGGAACATTGATTTTGAGCTGAGTCTTTCAACATGGCTAAAGTTTGAATACAAAGAAGAGGTGTAAGAAGGATGGAAGAGAAATTTTTTTTTTTTTAAAAAGGTGGAACAGAAATAAGGTGAATTGTGACCTCCCTCAAGCGGAGAGTGAATGTTAGACTATTCTAGAAAAAAGACTTAGATTAGAAAGACTCAGAAACCCAGAAGAAATGTTTTGACTAGCGAGTGGCTGTGAATATTGACAGGCCACTGATCTGGGGCCAGAGCAGTAGATGATGGAGTGTAGGCAAGGGAGCCATCTGAAGGCTCTTTTGACCATTTAAGTCTGAGGTGATGAAAGCCCAGAGTAGTGAGGTAGCTATGGGAATCACACAGGGGAGGCCAAGATGAAGGAGTGAGAACTCCTGGGGACAGACCATAATTAGACGATGAAGGAACAGAATGAGTAAAAGATGGCTCCAAAGTTCTAGTCCTTTCAGATGACTAGAAGAATAATAGTGTCTGTGAGAGATATGATACAGTTAGGACTTGATAAATTGAATATAGTGGCAAGACAGTTCAGTGGTGATACCTTACAAGCAGTTAGAAATATGACGCAGGAGAGCTGCTGTGAGATCCAAGATATACATGTCTATATCTTTTGAGATGGAAGTGTTTCTATGACATTTTGACACTTGGGTGAGTGCCATAGAAATTAACAAACAGGAATCCGAGAAAGTTCAACTGATTTCAATTTCAATGTAAGTAAAAATGAAATGTCATATTAAGAATTATTTATTCAGACTTACTATCCAGTGATTCCATTTAACTGCCTCAGCCACTTTGTGCATAAATCTCCTTATCTGTAAGCTGGAGATAATAATCTTGGCCTTTCCCAACTCAAAAGAAAGTATCTAAATCTTTTCATCCTAATTATGCTTCATACTTATTTAAAAATGCCTGGTCAGTCAATTAGTAAGTGAAAAATATGTTTGTGTGTTTGAATTTTATATTATCTCTTCGTGATATAAGATATACATGTAACATATAAACTATATATGGCAATTTCTGACTAATGGACGCATCTACCTCTGTTACTTATTGATAGCTTACCTGCACTATCCAGCTATGGAGCTTATCCTGCATTAGTGTAGAGTATATCACTTATCTTACCCCACTGATGGGTAACATTACCCAACAGATGTCTAACTAATCTATGGCAACCTACCACCATCTGCTCAGCACAGCTTCTCCCATTCTAGAGGCCTGTGGAGAGCAGTGGAACATGGCCACAGGGACAACTGTGGGAGGAGGAGAAAGAACTAGAAAGAGTGTGCCGTGTTCCCCAAATACCATCAGGCTGTTAGCAACCACAATATTCCACAATTCTCCTGCTGCAGTGGAGAGGAAGTGGAATGGAAAGAGAAGGAAGAGGCAACAGATAAAACAAGAAGGTAAATAATGGGGAAAGGAGAGTACAAGGTTAAGTCCTTTTCAGTCTTCAACAAGTTGTAGAGGCTCTCTTTACTTTATCACTTAACACTCCACTCCTATTTCTCAGCCCCTCATCTGAGATACTTGAATTCTTCTGTGTCTCCTCTGTCTTCTCTCTGGAGTCCTTGCTCTCTGTAATCTTCAGGTCCAGAGTTTTGAAGGCAGTATCACTAGTGTGTAATTGGGGACAGTCTTGTTTGCCATCATCTATCAATATCTAAATGGACACAAAAGCTAGAAAAGTGAGAAATGAGAGAATTTTCTGCCCTTTGCACTATGATGCAATCTCAAGAGTGACCTTCTCAACCTCAAAGGTCACTATTGAAAAGAAATTGATGTCACTGAAAATGTGAAGATTTTATTGTTCTTTTTCTCTCCTTTCAATATATATGGTGCATGTTCAAAGATTTTTTAGCCCTTAAGCCTTGGGAATTCTATTTTACACTGTTCTATTTATAATATGTTTATTATATATTTTAATCTCTAGGCCTGCTTCAGTTGCTAGCATTTTCTGATTTCCCAATTTTTTAATTTAAATATTTTAAATCTTCTCTACAATTCTGTATGAAAGAAAGTATTGAACAACAATTTTTAAAATTATTTTTCCCCAATTCTGCTTTGGTAGCTTGAGGAAAATAACATTGATGTCAGTCTTTTTAAGAGTGTGTCATCTCTAAAATTCAGTTCTCTCAGTATAAACTTGGAATAATAATATTTATCTTACTGGGCTCTTGTGACCTTTAAATTAGGCAATGTGCTTAGAGTATTTGGTAACAACTATTATAGACTATGGTTTTATAATTCTATTTTCTATTATTTTTTTAATAAGAGAATCACAAATGTTTTGTAATATGGGATGACTTCAATAGTAGACTCTATAATGAAATTAAGAAATCAAGCGACTCTATGAATTAAACATTATGGATTCAGAATCCTTTGATTTCATAAAGATTTTAATTTTTTTCACAAAAGAAAGAAGGGTTGTATTTTATGACAAAAGAAAAAGTTGGATTAAAATTGAGTTAACAGATGTCTAGAACCTCAAACAAATTCATAGACAGCTCCATGTTCTTGGAAGGTAAGGCAGTAAAACCACTGGCGAGCCTGATCCCAGTCAGCTTGCCACTGGCAAAACTTTTCCTTTCCCAGTTGCCACCCTATCCACATTCAAGTAGCATTTTAGTCTCACCATCAAGGGAATACCTAGGTACCTGCTTTTGTGGTATAACAGAAAACAACCTGATGGTCATAATGCTGTCACAAATGAACTTGTAAATATGATTTTTAACATAGCTTTAATTTTTTGCTGATTTTTGGAATTATGAAGGTTAATAATTATAACAAAAATAATTCAATATAGAAATGGTGTTAAAGATTTACAACTTGCATATTATAAACATATCTCTTTTCTTTGACTATATAGTAATGCATTTGGGTACTAAGTCCATTTTATGCATAGAGGAACTATAAACTGGATCAGTTCTCAATTGAAATTTAAATAAATATTTTAATAATGGAGCAATATAATATATAAAATTTTGCCTCAATTTTGCTAAACCTGTGACCTTCCTAAGGACATTTTCATATTTAATCAATGAGAAGTATAACTGGATGTTTATTTATCTGAAACTTAGTACTATCATTTTCTCAATTCATTCACATTCTAAGAAAAACAATCATGCTTGTGTGGTGATTTCTATCATTAAGGTATTGTACAAATTGTTTACAAATGTCCTGCCATATTCCCTGGCACCAGCAACCTTGAAGGGGAAAAAAAAATTAGGTTTCCTCTATTCTAGTGTTTGACTCATAGAATTCCTTTCAGAAAGCATTCATTAATTTAAGAGGCTTGGTCTTTACCACGTTTGGAGATAGATATATAAACACTGGAGTTGGGCAGAGTTAGTCAAATATCAGCTCAGCTTCCAAGGCAACTCATTTCCTTTCCCGTCGCCTTCCCTGTGACATAGGGCTCACAATGCCTCTCTCAGTGGTTGGTAGAAGCAATAACTGAGGCAGCCCACGTAGAGACCGACACAAGGCCTGGTAAAACTGTGAGCCCTCCAAATCTTGACATTGGACTGGGAACAAGAAGGAGGTTAAAGGCATGAGCACGCCATAAACACACATCCACACACATACGCACGCATGCACACACACACTCTTTTCTCCTCAGGGCTGAAAGATGCCAAGACGCTGTTTAGAAAAGCCCCTGTTTTCTTCCAATGAAACCACATTATACAGATCCAAACGGGGTGCACATTCACATGAACAGCATAGAGTTTGGGTCAGGTTTCACTGTGGACCTGCGGTACCTAACTCCTCCAGTCAGGCCTCAAACTGCCAACCCTCATGACAGTGAAGCAGGGACCAGGTTTGCTCTCTACACGTCACCGCACAGTGAGGAAGAGGCATTGTCTCACGTTCCTATCAGCTGGTTTATAACAACCTCTACTCAGGTTTTACTTAGGAGAGCACACATTCAGGGGAAAATCACTCTGTTTGGGACACTTCCCAAAATATATGAAACTGAACGTTAGAGCAAGTTTTAAAGGGAAAAGAAATTTTAGAAGCCCAGCTTGTATGCTGCTTTGGATTATTGGCAGCCTGCCGGTAGGCACCGTACATGCTCATAAAAGAGTCCTTCTTAGACTTTTAAACCTGGTTTCTTCTACAACTGGAATGAGACCTTCAGAAAATAAGTACTGGGAAGGGTAAGTTTAGTTTCATATGTTGTCACACCAGAAATAATGAAGTTAGTTTAGGGAACTTAGCAAGGGTTTATGACAAAAATACATTTACAATGGTAGAATCTCTAATGTTGATACTTTCTGGGGCTGGTTTTGCCATGCTGAAAAGAGTCTGGTTTTAATTAAACACCAGAACAATGGTCTTTTCCAGATAGAAAGAGAAGCAAATGATACTGTCCTCAGAGTAAACCTAGTCTCTCAGGGACTCAAGAGAGAAGATATGCCATGAGACAAGCCTCCTGTGGCCAGTGCAACACACGGGACTTACCTCACCAGTCTATACAGTCATGTGGCCCATCCAAAGCCTTGTGCTGACAATACAAGGATTTTTTGCTGATTCGGCAGGGTTATTTTTAAGTATTATTTAATGGTCTTGAGTCTCTTGTTGAACAACAAAAATAAGCAAGTGAGAGAAAGAATTCCTCTTTTTCTCCCAAAGTAAGGAGATTTATATCTGGAGGCTCTGACCAGATCACTGAGACCTGATGCAGCAAAGCTAACCCTGAAGGATAAAGGGCCACTTCTCAGCTGACTGCCCTGTCACCACACAAAGACAATTTTAGGGACAGAGGGATGACAGCAATATCCTGCAATATCCATCCAAGAGCCTTCATTTTTGAAATTCCCTTGCATTTTGTCAAGGAAATCAGTCACGGAATGACTGGGCCAGGCCTGTAGACTAACATTCGGTGACTCCTATCACTAACTAAAAGCACACGGTGTGTATATAAACACAGGACATGAAGTTACTAGGACCAGCACTGTTGATCTTTGAGAAGACGGCAGCTATGGTGACACTGGGTCTTCACATTCTGATACTTCTCTAAAGGAGTTGTCTGATATTCACAGTTGGGAAGTGTAGAAACTTTATTTCCTCAACACACCACAAGTAGTCTGTAGCAAATATATTTTTCTAGCTCACAGGAAACTCTGGATAAGCCAGAATGACAATGGTAAATTTACAGGAAGAAATACAGTTGACACTGAAAACATTGACCAGATAACCAGTTCATTTTCTTTCTGTAGGAGATGGGCCTGGGGAACCAAACCATAACTCGAAGTGATAAGCACAAAATCAGAGCAGAGAGCAGCACCCATGCCATCTACGTACACTAGGATGCATAGTTAGATCAGTTAGGGAGCTTACTGACAATGTGGGTTATCTAGAGATATCAAGTGGGACATTGGAAGTTGCCTTTTAAAAGCACCTCAGTCAAGTCTGCTGACACCAGTTTGCATTTAGGAATGACAGAGAGATAATCCAGTGTGTACTGGAACTGCTCTAGGACAAGCAAATGTGTTCACCTCCACGTAAACATGTAACAGCCTCCTGACTAAACAGTTCACATCCTTATCTCCGCTCCACTGGACATAGGTGAGAACTGCCAGTGAAGTTCCTTCTCAAAACATCTGTGACTGAGTAACTGCTTTTCCAACCAACACCTTCTGTATTTACATACACTGTTACCTTCACTGATTTTGTTGTAACCTGAGATCTATTTTGTTTCCTCAAAGACTGATTTCTCAGATAATAGTGATATTTATGCAGCACCTATTTATTGTGTACAAGATCTAAGGCAGTGTGGTTTACATACATTTTTCTCATTTAGTCTTCACAATTGCCCTGATAATTTATTGTTATTTCACTGATAAAGAAATAAATTTCAGAAAGTTAACTAATTTGGCCAAAGTAAAACTAGTTTTAAAAATGACAAAACTGAAAATCAGATATATTTTGGATTAATTTATATCCTAGTACCATGACCATGATGCGGTGTGACTTATACATGGTTTTATATTTCACCTCACAAAGTACACTGTTAATTCCAAATACATATGCAAGCCCCTCACTGTTTCTCTTTCTCTCCATGTATAGCCTGCCTACAAACTTGAGATACTTGTGCATTTACTGACCCAAACAAAGAAGTCAGAAAATTTACTTATTTACGTATTTATTTAGTCCATTTCCTCACTATACTCATGGGCTCAATGAGAAAATATTTTAGTTATATTAACAAGTGCATATTAATTTTAATAGAATATTGTGAAAATATAATATTAAAAGAGAGCTTTTAAAATAATTTGTTTTTAAATGGAGATTAAATAATAACATGATAATTTTTATTAGAAAACTATGCACACACATATGATGGAACAGAAGATGACTAATAAATATTGAAAAAAATGTGTTCTTAATTCACCATAGGGTTCTGAGAAAACATATAAATTTTTTAATCTTGAAATGCTCCTCTTCTCATCTTTGTCACCCATGGTGGTAAGATATGGTTAGGGAAGGATATGTTTAGTAAGAGAAGGACACTACTAGCAAAGGCAAAGTTTATTTAGCTTTTGTGATACTCCAATTGAAAACTCACCTTTTAATTTTGCAAAAAGCATCAACATATTTGCCAAACACCCAAAGGGGTAGAAAAGTCTGTTCTTCCTCCTCCCTAGTTTCACACTGGATTCTTCCAATTGGGTTTGAAAATTGTTCAACTTGTATTCACTCAACAAACTTTTATTGAGTACTACTATGATCTGGATAGTTATATAGTGAGTACTACTATGATCTGGATTTAAGGCTTATCGCTTGATCAGTTCATAACAAATAACTTCCCAGACTGTTTAATTTCTCTATACTTTTACACCCAAAGTTTCTCCTCTTGCTGTCACCTCTTACTACTTTTGTCCAAAAATTAAACATCTTCATTGCATTTTAAAACTCAGGCCAAAAAGTTACCTACTCCGTTAAATCAATGAATGACTCAGGAAGAACAAATAACCCACGTGGTAAAAACCAGATTCCACTTTGAAATTGACATAAGACACTTGAAAAGAACGGGTCTAGTATCTGAGGGCACGCTTGCTAAGCATCGTGTAAATTTGCAGGTAATATTTGCCACCGTTTATTGGAAGCATGCCAGAGAGTGAAGCCATTAAGAAGTAGTCAAGAAGTCAAGAGGGAGGGAATGAATGCTAAAATAGTATTTGAGCATCTGACTTTAACTTTGCCTGAAGCCATTTGCGTCCCTAGGTATTTCGGCTATTCTTGCTAATGGACATTGAGCTAGTTTAGGTTGTTTTCATCATTTGCAACTAGAAAAGTCTGCATTGATATGGCATGACTGTCTCTGTGCTGTGATGTAGGAAAAGCCTCTTCTGTCCGATAGCAGGACTTTGAAGAAGCTGGGTCCTCAGTTTATTTACTAATTAAAGAATGAATGAATGAAGTATCATCTAGGAATACAAGATAAAATATATTTTTGCTGTAGCCAAAGTATAGCAACAATTTGGCACCCTTCTACCAAAACAAACAAACAAATATCTCCCAAGTAAAAATTAATTATCTTCAAATTATTGTACTTCGTGGTGCTGGGTCATTTTTGAAGCCATTCCTAAAAAAAAACAAAAAAATAAAACATAAACCTTAAGGTGGCTTACTTAGGTTGTATGGATTTTGTTAATATCTCAGGATCATCAAGCCCTTTATTTACATCTTAACACCAGATGATATCCTCCAGGTCCTAAAGTTATTTTCAATGGCACGTGAGATGGCGTTTCTGTCAGCTCCCTTGGGATAGGGTTTCATGGTGTAATCAGACTCACCATTAACAATCTTCCCCGGACAGGAACGGAGCTAATATAGTGTGATGAGAGAGTGTTGGCCGGTGGCTCAACCAGCTCTGCAGGTCTGCACATGTGGATTCTATTTGCAAACCTATGATTGATTTACTTTCCGACTATGGCAAACCTCTCCATTCTCCCATATGATGCTTATCAACAAATGGTGACTGCTTAACTCACTTATTGAGAAAATATAACCACATTTCAAAAACTGGAAATTATTTCTCATGAAATTTTTTGCTTTTATTTATTTATTTATTTATTTATTTATTTATTTACCAGATGTGATTTACTATCTGATCAAATAAAGCTACTTTGGGACAGTTATTTAAAATTTTGAAAATTCAAAAATCCATTAATTCCTCATCATAAAGATATTTGACCTCTTTTGATAATGTTATATTTCTCTTAATTCAAATGTTATAATCTCTATTTTTAAAAAATACCTTTTGAGGATGCATTGTTTTTAAATATTCACCAGTTAGTTCCCTACAGAATATAAAATAGTCAAACAGGGAGGGATGATTATGGAACAAGCATTTGTTAATTTAACTTACTAAGTTTTGAATTTGATGCAATAATCATCAGTTTCAATACATTTATACACAGCAATAGCAATGTGTATGTGCTAATGCCAATAATCATCAGTTTCAATACATTTATACACAGCAATAGCAATGTGTATGTGCTAATGCAAAACTAGTAGAAAAAAGAAGTATTCATTTTCCTATTGATGTTATACAAATTTGATCTAGCTTGCGTTAGAAAAAAAAAAGCATGAGCCATGAAAAATAATTAGAACCACTGAATTACTGCTGAACCTTAAAGAGTTAGCACAGATGCTTTTTAGGGATACTTTAGAATTGATTCTGTTATTTGAAAATTGATTTCAGACAACAGGAGAAATTATGTAATACTGTCATATACAAATTTTCTTTAAATTTTTTAAAAATCTATCTGTATATGTATTTATAGTCAGAGTTATGCTGACTTACCTACTGTCTTCATGTTATGGAAAACAAGATCAGCATTGTCTGTTCCTCCAGGGATTAACAAGAAGTTACCTGGGAAATTGTCTAAGCCTACCACTTTGGAAGATGATTAGCGTATGACTTTGTGAGCATTTATTTTCACAGTTAATGGTTTGTTCAATTTATCCAATGTTTCTATTTTTCCTAAGGTCATTTTTGTTATTTTGGTTTTCTAATATTTTATGTTGTTTGGGTTTTATTATAGAATCATTTCTTTTAGTTTTTTTGTACTTTTGTAATCTATACTTTTGCAAAATGCATACTAAAGAGTGTTTAAACTACTTCTGTCTGTACCTTTTTACACTTTTTATAAAAAAATTGTAATTCTCTGTTCTCCTATTATTTTTTAAAATGTTTTTATTGATTTTTTACAGAGAGGAAGGGAGAGGGATAGAGAGCTAGAAACATCGATGAGAAACATTGATCAACTGCCTCCTGCACACCCCCTACTGGGGATGTGCCTGCAACCAAGGTACATGCCTCTGACCAGAATCGAACCTAAGGCCCTTCAGTCCACAGTCTGGTGCTCTATACACTGAGCCAAACCGGTCAGGGCTCCTATTATTTTTTGAATTTTATCCAAAAAATTTCTCTTCACTTTTTTAAAATTTTTTCTATTTTTTGATTCGTTTGTTACTGCTTTTGTTATTTATACCCTTCTTTTATCTCTCCTTAGGTTTATTTTGCAGTCTATTTCTATCTTGTTCTATTAAATATTTAATTTTTTAGATTTATTGTGTATCAAAGTAAGTAGCATTAATGTGTAAGGCTCTGAATTTTTCATCTGAGCCCAATTTAGTCTATCTCATATGTTTTTTATATGTAGTACTTTCATTTGTATCTATTCTGCATACTAAATATGTGTGTGTGTGTGTGTGTGTGTGTGTGTGTGTGTATGCACGCGCACGCACATGCATTGAGTCCTATTTGTTCTATACCACATTTTGGAATACTCTGTCAGGAATATACTATTTTTTGAAAATGTAAAATAACTTTAAAAAGTTTTACTCTAGTGCCATGGTTATTCACTCATGTATATACTTGGATCAACCTTATTAATTACTATATACATCTCTATCTTTTCATTTGTCTACTTGATTGTTCTTAGGATATAAAATTTCTTGTGTTACTTATTTCTATTCAGTTTCTACAGATTTATCTTTGAGAATCTTACATTCTTATTTTATATATCTGATTACTACTTGCTGCATAATGGTTCATTCTCTAGTTTAGGAACATTAGTTTTTTAAAAATTTAACTCTGTATCCAATATAAACCATCTTTAACTACTTTAAAGAATTGTCTGTTCTATGTCATTATTTTAGTTTTTAGATATGCATATTTATGCTTTATTATTGGTCTCTTAATTGTTAATTCTTTAATGACATGGCTTTGATTCTCAGTTTTTCCCTTGATTTCATAGTCTCTAATTTACATCCCTCTCTTGTTTCACTATCTCATCCTTGTTTTTTGATTTCAAGTTGCTTAGCATTTCTTCTGGAGTTGAAAGTACTTTTTAGAAAATCTTTTTCAAGTATCGATATAAGTTCTATAAGAAGGGTTTTTAAGCTTGTGTTGCATTTTATGTTCTTAAAATTGAGCTGGCATTTTTTTTCCCCCACAGGGGTCAGGGATTTCTTTTCTCCTTTCCCATATTCCAAATGGATAGTTATACCTGAACATTTCCCCCAGATATAGTTTATATGAATTCCCCATGATACTTTTCCTTTCTTCTCTAAATCCTCTTGGCGTCCACTTCAGACCATCACGAAGTTTGAGGGCTGATTGTTGCTGGTTTGTGGTCTGTCTGTATTTTTGTGCTCTTATTTTAGATAGGTGGCATGGGTTCATCAGTAGAGGCTGTGTGTCAACACGATTTGTGGATTTTCATCTCTGATACTTTTTTAAATTAAAGGTTTTATACCACCTAGTCATAATAAGAGATAGACTTGAATTTAATATGTAAGTCAAATATGAAGGCTTCATCTCTCATGGACTCAATCACCTTTGCCCACCTCTCCCCAGCACTACTCCACCTCCTCTCTTAGCCAGAGTAGAGAAAAATTGGCAAACTTTGTAGAGTTCAAACAGAATTTCATGGAAGCCCTTCCATTGGGTACTTACACAACCTCAGGCATTCCATGTAAACCACTTTTTCTTTTGTGTCTCTGACCATTCCAACTTATTCTTGTTGACCAGTATTATTCTATATTGCCTCTCTTGCCTTTCAACCTGTAAGAAGACAAACTTACTCATTCTTACTGAATAATTCTTATGATGATGGTGACATTTGCTTTCTCTTCCCTTTAGCTATCTGTCTGCAGATAAAATTAATTACTCTGGAAATGAGGTTTGCCCATTATTTAACCTGAAGTAATCCCATTTCCCACAGCTCAATCAAAATTCTGGGAGGTAAAACTTCTGAAACAAATGTTCTTCATACCCACAATGATCAATCCACCAGAATACTTGTTCATTTTCTTCCAAATAAGTCCATTTTACTTTTGTTAGTTCTATAATGACAATGAGATATGTGAATCATACAAAATTTCATTTTTTTTTAATTTTAAAATTTCTATAGGCTATGATATCTAAAGGCAAAGCTAAAGGCAAGTCTACTTATTTAGATTTGCCACACTAATTTGTCCTGATCAAGCCAAAATATCATTTTAGTCATGTGGTATTTAATTGTGAACAGCAATGGCTAGAGGGTTTTAAGGGTCACTAGGTCCAGATGTTTGGTCATTAGTCACCACCATATAGCCCACCTCAATATAATAAATATGGATAAAATAAGGAAACACTTCGGCCGTCAACAAGATTAGTGTTCAAGACTAATAGGAGCCTGATTTCTGCTTTTTAACTTTGTTAACATTTAACCCTTTGAGGGCAGAGGATTTCACTTGAAGTAAATCTCTCCTCACGCACTCTGCTCTTATTTTCTGAAGTTTATATACCTTCATTAATGGCACGTCCATTCGCCAAAGAAGTGCAGGCATGCTTTTAAGTGTTTTAATACTTAACATCACACTTCATATCTTTTTCTTAACAACATATTGGAATGTTTAAGAAGGAGGTTTTGTTGGACAGTCAGGTAATTGTCTGATAAAGTGACCTATAGGGTCTGCTTATTTAAAAGAATTTATTGACATATAGAGCTGATCTGTGCTCCCCCAAACAATTAAGGTTCTTTCAAAACTTTCTCTGAATATTAAATTTCTTTGGTATTTATATAAAATGAAAAGTAAATACTTTTTTTTAAAATTTGTAATGTACTGTTTCTCACCTGGTGCAATGGAAACAAAAACCTACAGCCACATGGTGCAGGCCTTGGATTCCAGCTACACTAGAAGCCATTTCTGTAGGTTCCTCTTCAAAAACTTGGGTATAATAATACTACTAATCAGGTAGAGTTGTTGTTTAGCTTAATTAGATTATGTGGACATTCAATTAATGCTGATTTTATTTTTCTTAATTGTGCAGACATTGTACAATATTCTGACACATATGTTTGCAAATCAAATATGTACTTAAAATAGTGGATTAGATTATTGGCTACAAGGGCAAAGTAACTGGTTTGAATCCTTTTGCTGATATTTTTCTAGTATTTTTGCATGATGTAATGCCTATAATGTCTATTATGTTACTAGACCTTTTATGGAAATTCTTATATTTTATTATTAGATTAAATATCATCTTGATTTCATATTTGTGGAACTTGTTTTCCTATCAAAATTGTCATTCTGCACTATTAATAAGTTGCTTAAATTCTAGCTTTACCTTAGAAAAAAAGTTCTTATTTGAAAAAAATGAAAATAAAGGTAAATACACACACATATATATATATATCCTATCTAATAAAACAGAAAAATGGTAATTGGCATACGACGATACCCTTTTCATTGGCTAATCAGGGCTATATGCAAATTAACTGCCAACTATGATTGGCAGTTAACTGCCAACTATGATTGGCAGTTAACTGCCAACTAAGATTGGCAGTTAACTGCCAACAAGATGGTGGTTAATTTGCATATGTAGGCACAATGCAGGGAGGCAAAAGGGAAAGCAGGAAGAAGGCCCCTGCCACTGACAGTGATCGGAACCCCAGGGGGGAGCTAAGAGCTGGGAGGCAGGGCAAAGGCGGACCTGGGGCTGCCTTTGCCCTGCCCCCCAGCCATGATTGGAGAATCAGGTGCCTTTGCCGCCCTGGCCAGTGATAGCAGGAAGTAGGGGTGGAGCCAGCGATGGGAGCTGGGCACAGTGGAAGCTGGCAGTCCCGGGAGCTAGGGGTCCCTTGCCTGGGCCTAAAGCGGAGCCCACGATCGCGGGGCCGCTGCAGCTGTGGGTCCCCGCTGCCCGGGCCGGACGCCTAGGCCAGAGGCGTTAGGCCTGGGCAGGGGCGGAGCCTGCAACCACGGGGAGCTGGGGGTCCCCTGCCCAGGCCTGACACCTCTGCTGGAGGCCTCAGGCCTGGTCAAGGGGCCGATCCGGTGATTGGTGATCGGAGGGTGATGAGGGTCAACTCCTCTGGCCGAGGCATCAGGCCTGGCTGGGGGGTGGAGCCGGGGATTGGGGGGATATGATGGTCCCCTTGCCCAGGCCTGAAGCCTGGGTCAGAGGCATCAGGCTTGGGCGGGGGGTGGAGCAAGCGATCAGAGGGAGATGGGGGTCCCCTGCCCAGGCATGATTCCTGGGCCAGAGGCCTCAGGCCTGGGCGGGGGCCAGAGCCAGTGATCAGGGGGAGATGGGGGTTCCCTGTCCAAGCCTGACACCTCTGGCGGAGGCGTCAGGCCTGGGCAAGGGGCCGATCAGGCGATCGGAGGGTGATGGGGGTCTACGCCTCTGGCCGAGGCATCAGGCCTGGGCTGGGGGCAGAACCAGTGATGGGGGGAAATGAGGCGTAGACCCCTGGGCAAGGGGCCGATCCTGCGATTGGAGGATGATGGGGGTCAACGCCTGAGGGCTCCCAGTATGTGAGAGGGGGCAGGCTGGGCTGAGGGACACTCCCCCCCACACACACACACCCAGTGCACGAATTTCGTGCACCGGGCCCCTAATATATATATATATATATATGTATATATATATATATATATATATATATATATATCTCCAGTTGATTCAGTCTATGAGGATATATTTTTAATAAAGACACAATGGCAGTTGTGACTCACTTGAGTATAGATTAGTTTTGCTCTAGATCTTTGCTTCAGGACACAAAGCCTGGTCCTGTTAAAATCATGGCTTGGCTCCTCCAGGCCTTTGAGTCCTTCCTAGAGCAAGGAAACAGTGATCCAGCTGAATATAATTGTTCAACTGAAAGAAAGTATTGGGAAAATAGTGGATCACCCAGTCCAACCAAAAATGGAAGTCCAGTGACAAAACAGCCCCAGAAATCCTTTCTCTCTTTATGAATTCTATTGTTTCCTTCTATATCCTCCTCTCCCCATTGCTGCTTCCTCTTCTCTCTCTCTCTCTCTCTCTCTCTCTCTCTCTCTCTCTCTCTGCAAGTTGTTCTTTCCTTTTACCCAAACAGTATGAAGAATAATCTCATTCCATATGGTCTATTTTCATGGCACAGAGCATTTTTATGAAAAGCAAAATATAAGTAATTTTTCTATGTCAATCATAAGATCAGAAAAAGTCAAAATTTTAAAACTGCAGTATAATAATTAGCTGCATTGTTTGTTGTCTATTGAGATGTTTTCACATTTTGATAACTTAATCAACTTTTGGTTCTATTTCAAAAACTGGATTAAATTGTAATCTGTTTACTTACCTATAATCTCTATTTTCAAAACCATTTCTCAATCAAAATATATAAAACTAAACTAGAGGCCTGGTGCACAAAATTCATGCACGGGGGTGGGGGAAGGGTCCCCTCAGCCCAGCCTGCACCCTCTCCAATTCGGGACCCCTCAGGGGATGTCCGGCAGTCGGACATCCCTCTCACAATCCAGGACCACTGGCTTCTAACTGCTCACCTGTCTGCCTGACTGGTTGCCCCCAACTGCCCCCCTGCCATCCTGGTCTCCCCCAACTGCCCCCTCTGCCGGCCTAATTGCCTCCAACTGCCCCCCTGCCGGCCTGGTCACCCCACACAGCCTGCTGTTCAGTCGTTCAGTTGTCCCTCACTATCCCCCCTGCTGGCCTGGTCACCCCACGCAGCCTGCTGTTCAGTCATTTGGTCATCCCTCACTAAACCCCCCTGCTGTCCTTGTGGCCCCATGCAGCCTGCTGTTCAGTCATTACTGTTACTGTGACAGTGTCCCAGACAATTTGCATATTCCTCTATTATGAGTATAGATGGTTACACTTAGTATGTCCATGTAGCATACTAAATAGGTATATATATGGATAGGTATATCTTGTTCATACCAATATTATATTATTATATTGTTCACACACATATATGTTAATATCCATTTGCATTCCTTTGCCTTTATAAATCAAAAAATAAGCTTCCAGTGCTTACTTCTATCCCTACTGAATCCGGAAACATTGTCACAATGGATGTCATACATTGTTAGGAAGCCAAGGAGAAAATATCTGATGTATTTTTGAAATGTTGACCAAACTCTTTATAGATTTCTTTTCTCCATCTCTTTCTGTAAACCTTTAAATTAAACTAGTTCAGCTGTCTGAAAAACCAGATTGAAAGCTTCAAATGTTTTCTTGGTCTTAGAACAGATGCTTCAGTAGACTTTGCACCAGAAAGGTACATTGAATCAACACAGCCTGTTTTCTTACTGCATTTTTAAACAAACAGAGCTGCCAGTCCAAAAATAATGAGCCTATTTTATTTGTTAGGATATGTATGGCATTTAAAAAGACAACATATGTTTACCCTATCAGTATGAAGAAAACAAAAATAGGTTTTTTAGGAAACAATTCATATACCTTTCAATGCACAATAGGGGGTTAAATGAAATACTTAAATGTGGCAGGCTTCTATCAATGAAATGGATGCTTGCAAAATGGGGAGATGTTTAATGGGGAAGAAAATTAGTGTGTCAGCTCAGTAGAGCCATCAATCCAGGCATAATTCTATGCTAAAGACACTTGACATGTGATAGCAATCTTGAGTGTACACACTATAGTCTGGTTTTATTGGAACACACATGTCAGGAGAAGCCATGTTTATTGATTAGGCAGAAATGAGGCATTCTGAGATCTGAGGATCTCAACCCCTGAAAGAGAAGAATGGGTTTAGCAAAGAACACAGCACCTGCTGCTTTTCACCAAGTGAGGTTTCGGTTTTTATTCTTTTCTTTTAACTCTGAGATGAGGATGTGGACTTTGGGTGATAACTCAGAATTAAGAGACATAGATCAAAGATGAAAGGTCTTAAAAGTATGTCACAAATTACAGAGATCTAACTCATTAAAAATAAATAGGAAATATAAGCCTAATATAGAGAGTTTGATTCACTCCCCTTTTTGTGTGTGTGTGTGTTGGGGGGGGGGGTGGGAGTGGAGGGTGGAGTGTCTGAGTATAAACTTGTGCTTTGGGCTACAAAGATATTTCTATTTGGCAAAGGAACGTTCATAATACAACAATAGATTTAGTACACTGGATTCTAGCCTCTGACTTCATTTACTCAGGCACTAATGGTGCTAACTGTGTTATTCAAACAATGAGAGCTTTTCCCACAGAATGAAGATCAAGAATTCCCACACAAACAACCTGCACTTCATCATTTTAGTAACAAGGTACACGTGTTAAGGCATGTGAGGCAAAAATTCATTCAATTATTACTTGTTAAAGGTTTCTAATTTTTTTTAAAAAAATATTTTTATTGGTTCCAGAGAGAAAAGGAGAGGGAGAGAGAGATAGAAACATCAATGATGAGAGAGAATCATTGATCAGTTGCCTCCTGCATGCCCCACACTGGGGATTGAGTCAACGACCCGGGCATGTGCCCTGACTGGGAATCGAACCGACTTCCTGGTTCATAGGTCGACTCTAAACCACTGGGCCACGCTGGCTGGGCTAACTTTTCTTTTTTACCAGGCTCTATCAAATAGGAGAATTTTCTTTAAAACAACAAAAGGCTAGCCTATCAACAATAAGATAACTATGTATAAAAATAATAACAAAATAAAGGAGAAGCAGCACAATATTTGTTGAGTATTTAATATGGGCCATTTGACATCTGATTTCTGGTCCAACATGCAAAGAGCTTAGAAATCATCACTCCCATCCAGACATGAGAAATGCTGAACAAATGGAAAATTAACAACTCTTCTTAAATACATCAGGGAATGGAGGTCTCAGGCCTCTGTGCTACCCTGAAAACTGGAGGAGCCACGGAGCAGATCTCCACAACTTGAGCCCATCTCAGTGGGAAGACTAAATTATTTGATGAATTGCTGGATGGACAGGAAAAGTTCAAAACTAAGGGGTGGCTTATTCTCAGTGCCGTGTGAGCCCACACTTTCAAGGTTTTTACTTTCAGTTGCTCTGTCAGGTTCAAACTGTGAAAATTAGAGAAAAAAATACCTCATGCTTCCAGCAGGGGGAGCGGGAAAAACTACCATTTTGAAATATTTCCAGAGCTCTCTGTCTCAACAAGGCCTGACCCTATGGAACCGAGCTGCATGGAGGTTTACTAGAGCCTACCCAAGGTGGGAGAAGGGAAATAACCAAACACAAGCCTACTCTAGCCTTTGATATGTGAGAAGAGAAATACCCAACTCAAGTTTACTAAAAGAATGAGACCTAATCAGGGACTATAGATCACTTTCCCTCTCTCTCACCTTACGCACCATATCAATAGGGCTCTTCTATAATAACAGGAATACACCTAAAGAAGTTCAAACCTCAGGCCTTATTTAAAGAGTCGCTGGGTAAACCCAAAACCACAGGGTAGTCAAAAACATGGAAACTAAAGGACATTTTAGCCTCTGAAACTGCAGCTATAGCAAACATGAATACAACCCAAGTCTTAGACAGAAAGACATGAAAGTTCACACTAAAGGCCTACCTACCTCAGTTCCTTTTACCTGATAATCTATCTGGCATTCCACAAAAATTACAAGATTTGGTAAAAAAGCAAAACATTTTTTAAAAAACAAAAGACTCTGTAGAGGCAAAGCAAGCATCAGAACCAAAACCAGATACAGCCGAGATTTTGAAATTATTACATTGGAAATGTTAGAAACTACAATGAATACGCTAAGAGCTCTACTCGAAAAAGTGGATAACATAAAGGAACAGATAGGTAATATAAGCGGAGAGATGGAAATTCTAAGAAAGAATCAAAAGGAAATGCTAGAAATCAAAAGACTAACAGAAATGAAGAATGCCTTTGATGGGCACATCAGTAGACTGGTCACAGCTGAGGTAAGACTCAGTGAGCTTAAAGATATGCCAATAGAAATCTCCAAAACAGAAATGCAGAAAGAGAGAGAGAGAGAGAGGGAGAGAGAGAGAGAGAGAAAGAAAGGCAACACTAAGAAGGATGAATACCAAAAATTCTATACCTATTCACATCATATTTAAACTTTAAAAAATCAAAGACAAAAATTTTAAGGAAGCCAGGGGAAAAAAAAACTATATTACCTATAGAGGAACGGGTGAAAAATTACATTGAATTTCTCTTCAGAAACTGTAAAAACTATGCATGCAAGAAGAGAATGGAGTGGAATGTTTAAGGTATCCAACAAAATTATTCTTCAAAAGAGAGAGTACTTTGGTAATTATGATGTATCAATGTAGGCTCATGATACTGTGGTCAGTATCTGGTGTGTATCCGCATATGTTGTCCAAGCTCATTAGAATGGAAGAAAGACCACTTCCCACCTTCCCACTCACATTTATAGACCCTCTCACCTGTGTGTTTGTGTTGGTGACTCAGAAGGTGGGAGCGCTTACTGTAAGCTTTGCCACAGTTCTCATATTGGCTGCAGTCAGGCCTTGCAACCAGGGCTCTCCTCCTGGCTGCTCTTTCCAGGGCCCTGCACTTCTGCTCTGCACTTTGTGGAGCAGGTATGGGTTGCTCAGGGAGGAAGGGGTCTTCCTGGGAGGCTGGTTGGCTAACAAAAGAGTCCTGGGATTCTAAAGTCAGCAATAATGGGGACCCAGCTGGGGATATTCCACAGTTGTGGGGATCCCTAGGGGACAAAGAGGACAGCCTTGCCTGGCCCTCAGCAGACGGCATGGCTGAGGGCAATAACATTTTAGGTGTAAAGGAGTCTCTATTAAAAGGTACTGTAGGGTGGCCAGAATAAGGCATTGTTGGTGTCCTAATGTGGGATCTTACTGGGAGCTGTGACTGGTGGCCCATTGGGGGGAATGCTTAGATTCTCACTGAAGGTCATGACCACCCTGGAATATTGGACCCTCCTAAGGACATCATCTGGGGCCCTTTGAAAATCATCATTCGTGGTTGAGAAGGAGACATTCCATGACAGTAAATCATTTGGGAAGGAGGGAGTGTCACTTAGGGGCAGTAGTTCACACCATGCTCAGGAAGCAACACACTGAACTGTGGCCTCATTTCATTCACATTCTGCCCGGGCACCTCAGCAGAAACCAAGAGGATCCTCTCCACCTGTGGACACTGAAGAATGTGTTGAATGCCTGATAGGCCATGGTTCCAAGAAGTGTTCACTCTACTGCTTCCGGGAGATAGAGGCATTTCCAAGATGCACATTGACTTGTCAGTATTCTCTGAAAACTGGTGCTGAGCTGCCGGCCACTGGCTCAGCACCTTGTCCTCTTGCTCCATCTCAGCCTGGGATCTGCTGCACCCAGAAGTGTGTGTGAGTCCAGACCACATCAGAGCAGAGCAGAGCCCTGCCGCCTTGACGTTGCTGGTCGGGTGTCTGCTAACCTTCATCTAGGATTTTTTTTAACTTTATACATTTTTTGATTGCTTGAATTTTATATATATTATATATAAAATTCATATATATATATATATATTTCCAGAGAAGAAGGTAGAGAGAGAGAGAGAGATAGAAACATCAATGATGACAGAATCATTGATCGGTTGCCTCCTGCATGCCCCCTACTGGGGATCAAGCCCACAACCAGGGCATGTGCCCTTGACTGAAATCGAACCTGGGACCTTTCAGTCTACAGGCCTACACTCTATCCTCTGAGCCAAACCAGCTAGGGCGGTTGCTTGAATTTTTATACACAAATCAAATATTTTTAAAATTGGAACACATTAATATTAATTTAATTTTGAAAGAAAAGTTGGGTCAGAAAAAATAAATCATGCATTTGGACTCAATAATCTCACTTATTAAAGTAGATCCAAAGAAGACTATTCAAAATAAGAAAAATATTTTCTAGAAGAATTCTGTAGAAATAAAAAAGATTAAAAAAATCAATATAATTATTTTATTGGATCATTACTTATGCAGAAGTAAGATATTAAGACTAGCATATGTGTCCAACTTAAGAGAATACATATGCCATTTGATGAAATATTGGGAAGCCACTCAAATGTAATTGTGAAGCTTTGTAGAACTTGATACACACACACATATGACAAAAAATAAGTGGAAAGGCAGGATATAAATTGTGTCTAAACATACAATTGTTTGCATTTGGTGATATATTTAAACAGGCATTGTTAAGGTTGGTAGAATTCTTGCTAGTGTGTATGTATACTTTTCAACTCTTGTTAATATTACTTAATTTTACTTTATAAAAATACTTTTAACATGAGGCTGTTTTGTTTCTTTTTGTTAAGTCTTCTTTGCTGGCCAGTGAACTCCTGGAAGGCAGTCAATTAGTTTTACCATTGGTTTTTCACTGTCATTTCATATCACTTATCACAGGTTGTGACTATTTGTTTATTTATATATTTATTGTTTTACTATCCTTACAAGCTTAATCCAGCATTCATAGGTTCAATTTTTTTTCAAATTTTATTCACTAAATTATAAACAACATGAGGGCAATCACCATATCTGTTTATTTACACTATTTTATAGTAAAGTTAGTACAATATTTCCAGATTTACACTTAAGGGATATTAATCCCTCAGAAAAGAAATCACTTAGACAAAGGAAATCCTATCTAATAAAAGAGAAACATGGTAATTAGTGTACATCCGCTACCCTTCCCATTGGCTAATCAGGGCACTATACAAATCAACTGCCAGCCAAGATGGCGGCCGGCAGCCAGGCAGCTTGAAACTAACATGAGGCTTGCTTGCTTCAGTGACGGAGGACTGCAACGTTCCCCGCCTGCCTTGCCGGCCTCTGAGCTTGCAGTTTGAACCATATTTACAAATATAGAAGCTAAACAAAACCCCAGAAACCTGCTTTCAGCTCGCCGGGATCTCAGAGCTGGAGTTGATACAGTGTTTCGATTATAGAACACAAACAAACCAGATACCTGCTTTCAGCAGCAGAGGCCTCAGAGCTGGAGTCAGAGCTAAACCTGGCCCAGAATAAAAAAGAAAAAGAAAATCCCGCCAGCCTGAAAACAGCCCTCAGCCCCTCACCCAGACTGGCCAGGCACCCCAGTGGGGACCCTCACCCTGAAGAATGTGTGACCAGCTGCAAACAGCCATCATCCCCTCACCCAGGCTGGCCTGGCACCCCAGTGGGGACCCCCATCCTGATCCAGGACACCCTTCAGGGCAAACCAGCCAGCCCCCACCCATGCACCAGGCCTCTATCCTATATAGTAAAAGGGTAATATGCCTCCCGGCACCGGGATCAGCGTGACAGGGGGCAGCGCTCAAACCCCCTGATCGCCCTGCGGCTCTGTGTGTGACAGGGGGTGGGGCCACAACCTCCCTATTCGCCCTGCTCTGTTCATGACAGGGGTAGGCGCCCCAACCCCCTGATCAGCCCTGCTCTGTGCCTGATAGGGGGTAGCTCCCCAACCCCCCGATCGCCCTGCGGCTCTGTGTGTGACAGGGTGCGGTGCCCCACCCCCCACCCCCATGGGCCCTGCTCTGTGTGTGATGGGGTAGAGCCATAACCTCCCCTTCGGCCCTGCCCTGAGTGTGACAGTGGTGGCGCCCCAACCCCCTGATCGGCCCTGCTCTGTGGGTGATAGAGGGCGATGCCCCAACCCCCTGATCCGCCCTGCTCTGTGTCTGACAGGGGGCGGTGCCCCAACTCCCCTATCGGCCCTACTCTGTGAGTGACAGGGGGGAGCTCCCCAACCCCCTGATTGGCCCTGCTCTGTGCGTGACAGGGTATGGAGCCCCAACCCCCGTGATGGTCCCTGCTCTGTGCGTGACAGGGGGCAGCGCCCCAACCCCCTGATTGGCCCTGCTCTGTTCATGACAGGGGGTGGTGCCCCAACTCCCCAATCTGCCCTGCTCTGAGCCTGACCAGGGGCTGCACCTAGGGATTGGGCCTGCCCTCTGCCACCCCGGGAGCAGGCCTAAGCCAGCAGGTCGTTATCTCCCGAGGGGTCCCAGACTGCGAGAGGGCACAGGCTGGGGTGAGGGATTCCCCCTCCCCCCCGAGTGCAAAAATTTTTGTGCACCGGGCCTCTAGTATATTTATAAAAAGAGAGGGGCACTGTAAGGGGGGAATGGGGAGCAACACACAGATACTATGCATGTATAGGCACTGTTACAAGCACTTACATGTATTAACTCCTTCAAACCTCAGAATGATCCTATGAAGTAGGCTCTACTGATAAACTATTTTACAGAAGAAGAAAAAAAGCTAAGTTATAAAAAATAAAGAACTAAGTAAATCCTGGATATGAACCCAAGTAGTCTGGGACATTCTGGGTGCAGAGGCTGCCATTCTTTTTTACTTTTTTTTTTAAATTTTTATTAATTTCAGAGTGGAAGGGAGCGGGAGATAGAGATAGAAACATCAACGATGAGAATGGCTGCCTCCTGCACACCCCACACCAGGGATCAAGCCCATAACCTAGGCATAGGCCTTGACTGGGAATCGAACCGTGACCTTCTGGTCCATAGGTTGATGCTCAACCACTGAGCCACGCCATCAGGGCCAGAGTCTGCCATTCTTTAATGCTGTTGTTATCTACCATAGCTCATGGGTATTGTTATTAAACAAATATATCAATTAATATTATGTGATGTATACACTGAATAATTCATTTAAAGAAAACTTGAATATCTGCATATATATTCTACATAGCATTGAAATTCTACTATTCATAATTTTTTGTAGTTTTGGTTTAATTAATAAGACTTCTCTCTAAAAAACCATACATAAGCATTTTCTCTAATTACAAAGCATCATTTAAAATTAAGAAATGAAATTGTATAACTTACATAGAATCTAGATTATTTGGGCAGGTCAGCTGTTTTTACTGGTTTTTGAGACAGAGCAAAATAAATAAGACCAGCAATTTTAAAATAAAGTTGGCAGCATTTTTCTTGAGTCACCTTAATGAATTGCTGGCAGTGGAATTGGAATTTCTATTATATAGAGAGAAGCAGCCACTAATTCTACTTAATGCAGATCAACTGAGAGATTTTGGTCAAAAAATTTTGTAAAGTCACTTGTTATACAGCAGGGAAAGATTTTCAAGAAGGCAAAGTGATTATTTTTAGCAGGTAGATTCTTTAACATGGGACAAACATGCTCTTCACCTGTACTTCCTGTACTCTTGGTAAGTTGTGAACCTACATGTCAAGCTTGATACCTATGGCCAATGCAGTACAAAGGCAGCCATTAAGCTATTTAAAATGTAAGAATAATTAAATAATATATCTTAGAGATAATGCTTTACAGACATAATTATAAATTTATGAGCATTTTTTTTTCTATTTCAAAGTGGTCTGAGACTATTGTATGGCTATATCTGGGATGGTCCTATCTAGTCTGATGTTATTTTATTATTTAGGTACACTTGATAATAAAGAACATAATTATCTTTTCAACAGATGCAATGATGGTACTATGAGACATTAGCAATGTACAAAAGCAAAATACTCATATTATTATACCTTCTTTACATGAATCAAAAGGGCAAAAGTGATACCTCACAATGTTTTGTTTTGTGTGTGTTTTTTCTTTGAAATGGCCCATGCTTTCTATAGAGAGTGGATCTTATCATCAAAAGGCTGTGAGTATAAAACAAGATAACATATGTAAGTATAAATTAAGCCAGGTGTTTTTCTTCATCATTCTTATATCTTAATTCTTATGGTTTTTTAAATTGTATTACATCTCCCTCCCCCTTTCCTTCAGTCTGAACATTAAGCTCTCTTCTTCACACATAGGGTAGATTCCCCTCTAGCTATACATGAATGAAGCCATTCAGTTTACTTGGCATATGGTCAGGAAAGTTACCTTACATTCTGAAATTTTAATTTGCTTATGCTTAAACAATGGGAAGACATGTGCCATCAACTCACCATGTTGTTTAAAAGTATCCAACATATTCAGTTAAAGCATATGTGATTTCTATATCACCTAAGATTATTTTCTCTTATTTTTAAGAGTTCCTCTTTAACGGTACCTATACGATAGGAGTTACAAACTCTTTGCCTCTCTGAAGTAACAGGAGTGACCAAATTATATGTAAACCAAATGTTCTAAAAAGTTCCAAATGATACGGCATTTGTATCTTAGAGACTAATTTGGGTTGTTGATGTTTAGTGTCCTCTTTCATTCTGCTTGCAACCCAGATGATAGCTGAAATGAGATATAAGAAATGTTTACAGTTTCGTTTATCCTCTCATGTTCTTCATTAACTTACTGTGGGTGTTGTTCTTTGAAAAGGCCAAAGTTCACGGTTCTGTTTTTTAATTGCAATTCGCTCTTTCCTACTTCTTTCTGGAGCATCGGCTTTATCATTGCTTGGGAGATTTACGGCGCTTCCTTCCATCGTCAGCTTGCTAATAGGCAGTTGTTGAACTCCCTGGAGTCTAAAGGAGGAAATATGAGCAGTACGTAAGTGCTACAGCTGGAGTCACATTCCACTTCAGAAGCGTCTTAACAGGGTTCTCAGATGTGTGAATATCCATTAGTGACCCAAGGGGATTACTCGCTGGCACCACCTTTACCTTTATGAGGGGCCTGGAGGATGAGGTGTCCCCTGCTATACACAGAAGGTGAAGAGACGCAAGGGGCTCAGGGGTTGGTGAATTCAAAAAGAAAATGTGTGGGAAAAGACAGTGCTTTCAAAAGAGATGAATTCAGAAAGGAAACTCAGAAATTTGGACTTGGGGGTATGCAAGTTTATTATTTATATTGCTAACATATTTATCAAAACATCCCAGGGCAATAAAGCTAACTAACATGACTTGATCTTCCTGTGTCTGTTTATGTGGATGGTAATTGACAGTAAGCAACACTGAACTTTCACTTCCTGTTCTCTGTATCTAGGGCAGACAATACCGTGAGGATGACTCAGTTGCTCCAGCAGCAACTGCCCTTTGAGGAAAACGCTTCCTGATTGCACCATGTCTCTTTTTAAATATTTCTACTCTTCCTGCCCAGCCCCGACAGCTCTTCAGCTTCTCTTTTTGGAGCCACATCTCTGATTACTTAGTCCCTTAGATGTTACAGCAATCAGAAAGACCCCCTTCACAGCTTTCAGAGTAAGGGAGAAACATTTTTGTGTGGATGTGCCTATTTTACAGAAGAGGTGGCTGGGTTTTTTGTTTGTTTGTTTGTTTGTTTTTCACAAACAATGTCTGGGTTGCTACATTTGTGCAATCAGTGTGAAAGGCTACCACGTGTTCAAGTAACATGCACGGTGAAGAGATAAGCAAGGAGAAAATTCTAGGGTTAAATTTGTAATTTAAACCCATGATATCAGCAAAGGGAGAAAAGGATTTAGTCAAATCAGAATCTAGAAAGTATCTAGCTGTATTGTATAGTCTTTTGCAATTCCTAATAGAAAATTTTGCTTTTAGTAATAAATATATTATTTAATATTAGTGTAACAAATAAAAGATGTAATAACATGATTTAAAATCGTGTTTTGAATAAATATATGAATGAATGAATGAATATAAAGGTCACTTAATCAGAATTAGGAATTTCCTACACCAAGAGTCATGGCTTGAATGTTTTGTGACCAGATGGGTATTCAGATTTCATCCATTAGAGCATGTTTCACAATGCTGGCTAAACCTTAGAATCACCTAGGGAGCTTTATAAAAATGTTGCTTGATCCTCACCTCCAGAAATGCTGGTTTAATTGGTCTGTGGTGGGCCTAGGCATGGGTACTTATTAAAAGCTCCCCAGGTGATTCTAACAGGCAGCCATGTTTAAGAATCACTACATTATAGCCTTGTAGGTTCTTAGAATGACTTAACAGATTATAGGAATGAACATCTCCTGATGATTTTTTAAAAGGAGGGAACTATAAAAGCGAGAGAGAGAAGAAGAAGGAAAAGGAGGAGGAGGAGGAGAAAATGTGGAGAGGAAGGGAGAAAGAGAGAGAAAGAGAAGAGGGAGAAGGTGAGGAAGAGAGTGAAGAAGAAGGAGAGAAGGAGAAAGAAGGAAGGAAAGAAAAATTAAATTCTTATTATTCAACAACTGGTAAATATATATTGAGTTGTTAATGTCACATGCTGTGTTGAGTATTTATGCTATTTAATCTATATATATAAAAGCTTAAATGACCATCTGACTATTGGACCATCCGACCAGTAGCTATGACATGCACTGACCACCAGGGGGCAGACCCTCAATACAGGAGCTGTAGTTCTCGGGTGACACACCTGGAACCAGAGAGGAGGGAGCCCAATTCTGGGGCGCATCACCCGAGACCTGCCCTCTTGCAATCCAGGACCTCTCGGGGGGAATGTTGGAGAGCTGGTTTCAGCTTGGCCCCCGCAGGCCAGGTTGAGGGACACCCACCAGTGCATGAATCTGTGCACCGGGCCTTTAGTAATGAATATAAACAGACTATAGTGGAGTTTATAGTTTCTTGAGAGGAAACAGACATTAATCAAATAAAACATAAATGCCTATGAAATTATAATTGAAAAAAACCATGAAACAAAAGGCAGATAGTGCTATAGAAAAGAGATTTTTCTGTATTCCTTGGGAGGGATGGGTTTCCCAATGAAGTGAATTTGAACGGAGATCCTGTACAAGCACAGATGAGGGAGTAAATTGATATAAGATAAAGGGAACTGCATTTGCAAAGGTCCTGAGCATCCAGGGACTATTTATTGAAAGGAAGTCAGTAAGGTTGTCATACAGAGATCCAGGGGAAGACTAGTTTGGTACCTGCCTGAAGGAATAAGCAAGAGTCAGTTCATGCTTGTTGGCCATGTAGTGTTGGTTTGTGGGACACTTTAAGGCTTGATAATTACTCTAAAAGCAGAGAAATTAAAGTATTATGAGACTTGGATTTGTAATGACCATCTAATGAGGAGAATGTATTTAGAGGAGATAAAAGTAGATAAGGAAGACTAACTAGCAAACTACAGGCAACCTTTGCAGATATGGCACTTTTTTTTTACAAATTGCAAGGTTGTGGTAACCCTGCATTGATTAAATCTATTGGTGTTATTGTTCCAACAGCATGTCTCTGTGTCACATTTTGGTAATTCTCACATATTTCAAAATTTGTCATTACTGTTATATTTGTCATGGTAATCGGTGCTCAGTGATCTTTGATGTTACCATTGTAATATTTTGGGGAACCACAAACACTCATATAAATGGCAAACTTAATGGATAAATGTTGTGTATGTTCTAACTGCTTAACAGGATGGTCATTCCTCATCTCTCTCCCTCTCACATCTCCCTATTCCCTGGGACACAACAATATTGAAATTAGGCCAATTATTGATCCTACAATGGCTTCTAAGTGTTCAAGTGACATATCCTTCACTTCAAATCAAAGGCTAGAAAGTTTAATGAAGAAGGCAGTTTTACTTTCTCCTTTCCAATTTGGATGCCTTTTATGTTTTCTTCTTGTTTGATTGCTGTGGCTAGCACTTCCAGTGCTATGTTGAATAAGAGCGGTGAAAGTCCTTGATTTTAGTGCTTTTCCTGATGTGTTTATAGTTCTGATCATTTTGGAGTCCCAAAACTATTAAGCCTTCCATTTCATATTCATGTAGAAGTCAACCTCAATTATGGAACCAATTTTTAAATTGTAGATTTATATATCAAAACTTATTTTAAATATTAATATTCTAACATTCTTGCTCAGAAATATTTTAGCTAGATGAAAAAAAAATATCCACATTTATGTGTCAAGATATGTTTAAACTATTTTACAAAAAGTTAAATAGAATCTCCTAGTAAATTTATTAAGTGAATAAGTATTTCTGAGTTGATGGACAAAATTTATGTTTAGTATCAAATAAAAAAGAAAAGAAAGAAAGGTAGAAGGAAGGAAAGGAGGAAGGAAAGAAGGAAGGAAGGAAGGAAGGAAGGAAGGAAGGAAGGAAGGAAGGAAGGACAAAATTTACATACTCAAATGCATATGAATTTTTTTTTTTAAATAAGTGGTATATTTAATGCAGTTGGGGTAGAGGTTAGAGGTGAGACTCTTCTCACTAAGGCAGATACTCATTGACTAAGCCATCCTTATTTACTGATGATTGGTCTGGGGAAAGGCAAAGAATGATTTGGATGAGAAAAATGTATTTAGGAGATTAAAAATTATAAACAAAATTCTAAAGATAATAAAATTGCTAGTTAAACATGAAGGAGAAATAGGTCCATGGCATACTGGAAAAACCTATCCTGTCATGAGCAAGAATTTGTTCACAATTGTGGATCTGCCCTCATTTGATGAATAGCTATGTGTATTTAGCTTCAGATGTTAAAGAAATCTAATAAAGCCTTACTTCAAGAGAGAAAAAAAAATTGGTATATTTATTTGAGTGTACTTACTAGTATATTCCTTATATTTCTCTACCCTAAAGTTATATGGATCTGGGTAAGAAAGTGTGTGGGTACTGTAATAAGATGCCAGAAATTGAACTGGTGCTGGCATTATGACCTTAGGAAATTTATTTCATGTAGGTCTCAATCTGAAATAAAAGAGAGAAAGATAATCATATACCTACCACATACTAGTAGTGCTGTTTAAATGACTAATTCTTTTTCCAAATAAAGAAATTCACATAGAAGCTGAATCAGTGCCAGCCAAAGCATCTAAAACCTATAAAAGAATATTCTACAGAATTAGAATTTATTTGAAAGTTAATCAGATAAATACCTTATTATTCATTTCTAGTTGTCCTAATCATATTGTGGTTATGTTTTTATTTAAAGAATATTTATCTTTCAGAGATTTACTGAAGTAAGTAGAGTGAAGTAATGTAATGCTTTGGTTTTGTATAAAAATAATCTGCAGGAAATAGATGAAACAAAATTAGAGATATTATTGAAATTAGACTATATATTCATGGGCTTTATTTTACTATTTAAATCACTTTTGCCTATGAAAAATCTATAATAAAAATTACTAATATGAATAATAAATGAACTACTTTCCTGTGCTTTAATTATTTTTGCTAGTCTTTGAAAAGGTTGATTCTCAAGTAGCCTATTTGCCAATGGCTTCGTTGACTGCCAAAATGTACTAAGTTCATTGAATAGGGAGTTAAATGTTTGCTTCTGTACCTTCTTCCTAATAGCTAATTGGCTCATTCCCATTTATTTACAAATAAAGAGGATTTTTATGGAAATAAGGGTATACTATACATGGATAAAGTGTTCAGTAAATATTAGTAAGAACAATACATTTTTGTTGCTCAAAGTTTTAGTAACCTAGTTGGGTGATAAAGAGCTAATATGCTAATTAGACCAAACAGCAGAACAACCGTCCAGATGACCTTCTGGAAGAAGCCAGGGCTATGAGGGCCAAGGCAGCAGCTGAGGCTGCGAGGGCCAAGGCAGCCAGGGCTGCGAGGGCCTACCCTAGCACACATTTCATGCATCGGGCCTCTAGTATTTATACATTGATAAGACTTCAAGCAATAAGACAATCCTATATAATAAAAAGCTAATATGCAAATAGACCAAACAGTGAAACGACTGGTTGCTATGATGCGCACTGACCACCAAGGGGCAGACGTTCAATGTAGGAGTTGCCCCCTGGTGGTCAGTGGTCAGTGCACTCCCATACGGGGAGCGCTGCTTAGCCATAAGCCAGGCTGATGGCTGCCAAGCACAGAGGCCCTCCTCCACGACAGCGCTAACGGTGTCTGACTGCCGGCTTAGACCCACTCCTGTAAGTTGGACATCCCCTGAGGGCTCCTGGACTGTGAAAGGGCGCAGGCCGGGCTGAGGAACCCCTCCCCCTACCCTCCGAGTGCACAAATGTAGTGCACCGGGCCTCTAGTTTTAGTATTATGTTATATCAGAGTAATGAAAATATTTCCATTACTATAAAAATGTGAATACTTTTCCGAACTTGTGCAAATCTACTCTTGTGGAAAAGCTAAGTAACAACTGTGTTATGTGAAAATCAAAGAGAAAATGCATGGATAACATTGAACTTCATTTAACCTAACCAAATCCTACATAATTGTTAGAAGGAAGTTCTTAAATCATTTCAAAATAAAGAAATGTATCTCGAGATTAAAAACACACACGCATATTTGTTCCATTTAGACCTATTTTAGCTATCTCATTTATTGGCTAGCTTTCCATTATATTTATCAGACTAAGATTGTTCTTGATCTTAGTAAACTTTTCATATGATTCACTCACTGTTAAGTCATTGTTGTGTTGAAAGAGGTTTGACTCCCAAAGAATTTTTATGATAAGGAGGTATTATACTTCAAAGTCACTTTTTAAAGTGACTTTGGTAACTGATGTGTTTTAATTAGACACTTACAAATGTCCAAAAAAGCCTAAATTTTTTGGTTTTATCTTTTACAAATATATGAATTTCTGACAACCAGATATTGGTAATTAAAGATAGTTCCCGTGTAAACACAAGAAGCCATAAATCATAGTATCTTTTTAAAACTAACTTAGTGCATAGCATATGTATTTTAGAAAACCTGGAGCCTGCTAAGCTTTCTCAAAACAAAACAAAGCAACCCAAACCTCCTCTACTGCATTTGACATTTATTATTATTATTATTATTATTATTATTAATTTTCATTATTATTATTGGTGGTGGTGTTTAGTGATTAAGACAAGCAACAGAGACAAATGTCTTATTCTGAGCTATCATCTAATTCTGATAATCCAGACTATTGAAAAGCAGTCACCTTTTGTGAAAAAGGGAACATTGAAATTGGACAATATTATTTTTATAAGTTATATTAAAGATCATGTGCTTCAAGCTGAATTTATTGATACTCATGTACATAATTCATGGCATTTTTCTACCTAAATGACTATTTGCCTACAGTTTGATTTATATGCAAAGAGGAACCACAGAGAGTTATCTTTTTTTTTCCTTTGACCTTACATTGTTAGTTTTTAGCAAAGAGTTTCACATCCATAGATCATTTCCTCTAATTTTAAGTTATTGCTAATGATTTATGAAAGGAAATAAGATATAGATTAGGAAAATATGCTTGGAGTTTTACAATTTTGGAATAGATTGTCTTTTTTCAAGCATAGCCCACATGAAATTATTATAGGATGTTACTCATCATTAGTGATAACCCTTGACTTTTGTCATGCTGTCAGTAGTAGGCTGAAAAATAAGGAGCCTTAGGTTGTGATACGATCACATACTCCTTTCAGCTGGATTTAGGCAGAATTAGTGTTCAGTTACTCTGCATTCATCATGATGACATGCATAGGAAGGATGCAGTGTAGAAACAGACACCTGACCCAAACTGCTGAACTCAGAGTCATTCCCCTTCACATGGTGCTTCTTGATCTGTCCTTTGAACAACGGAATGGCTCTTAGTGCCTGGCAGGCTAATCAAACCTGAGCATACTATAAATCCGTCAGATGTCTCTGCACTCCAAAATTTTTGTCTTTACTTTTGTATTGTATATTGTTTTGTACTTTATTTTACATGAAACTTTATTTCATTAAGCTGTATGCTATTTTTAACTTTTTGTGTGCACAATCTCCTGATATGTATTGCTGTTTGGAGTAGCGTCTTAAATCAGAGCGTGCTCTTATAATAGGAGAAATTGGCAAAGAAAGAAAAATGTATCCTGTATTTGTCACATGCATATCTTAAAGGAAATGGAATCTAAACGTCTTTATCATATATAAACCATCAACAATTGGGGGAACCAGCTCAAGAAATGTTTCTTTCCCACTTGGCAAAAGACAATGTTAGCACATGTACACTAATCTGAAAATCATTCTGTTTATGAGCTCTAAGAAGAAAGATTTAGCAAACAGAACACATTTTCTCACCCATATTTTTTTGTGTCCCTCAAATAACTCTCTCTCTCTCTCTCTCTCTCTCTCTCTCTCTCACACACACACACACACACACACACACACACACACACACACACACACACACAGTTGCAGATTTTCTGTTTGTTGGCCTTCTATATTTGTTATGCCACAAAAAAAATTTTAGGTCCATTTGGGTTTTGAAGAAAACATTGTTATCGCTAATGTGAGACAAAAAATTATTTTTGTTTTTTTCTTTTAGGATAGGTGAAGTATGGTTTCTAAATTTTATACAGGAAGAAAATACTTAATATATTCTTGATTTTTTAAAATTCATGTTAGGAATGTTATTTTAAGGAAATTTTGCAAATAAGTTGAACAGAAGTAGCCTAAGTTCTGCATAAGGCCATGCCTACTAGATTACATGGTCAGACAAAAGTTTTAAGGTGCATGTATAGTTAACCATCATCCACTGTAGCCCACAGGATTATTGCACAGTTTTGTAAAAACAATTAGCATAAATATTTAGTTTTGACTTTCAAATCAGTGTGACAGAGGAATATATGTAGTAAATATTAACAATATGAGGTGAATAATGGTATGATTACTGATCAAAGGTTGTTTGCTTATTTTTTACACTTTCAACCTTATAATTCTTTCTCACCATCCCTCCATGGTATGACTAATTTTTCAGTTTTGATATCATGTGGATTATAAAGGCAATAGGTTTATCTTTTTTAAAAAAATATATTTTATTGATTTTTTTTACAGAGAGGAAGGGAGAGGGTTAGAGAGTTAGAAACATCAATGAGAGAGAAACATTGATCAGCTGCCTCCTACTGGGGATGTGCCTGCAACCAAGGTACATGTCCTTGACCAGAATCGAACCTGGGACCTTTCAGTCTGCAGGCCGACGCTCTATCCACTGAGCCAAACCGGTCAGGGCGGCAATAGGTTTATCTTAAGGTCTTTTCCAAAATCTCCAGAATCTCTCTCCCTTTTACAAGATAGATATTTGGCAAGCCTCTTCCCCAGAAGGCACATATTTTTAGTCCAGCTCCTGGTAGAGAAGGACTCTCCAGAATTATGATTTTTTATAAGGGGGTCAAAAGATCATGAATAACTATGAACCAAATTGAAAATAAATCCAAAAATTATTTTCTAGCTTTAAACATTTATAATCATATCGAGGAAAATTCCTTTTGTTACTGTTTTTAGAACAAATTATTATAAGGGTCATGTAATTCAAATGAAAATATATTCCCATTATTATTTATATGTTATGAATTTTAGATTCATATTGTAATGGGGTAAAAAGATATGTCTGCATCCTAACTCCAGAACCAGTGAATGTGATCTTAAAAAGTTTTTTAAAAGTCTTTGCAGATGTCAGTAAATTAAAGATCTAAAAATGAGATGCTTTGGATCATCAAGAGGGTAACAAGTCCAGTGACAAGTGCCCTTATAAGAAACACACAGAGGAAAGACACAGGAGGAGAAGTGGAAAAGCCAAATGAAGAAAAGAGTCAGAAAGTCAGAAATTGGAGTTGAGCAGCCACAAGCCAAGGAATGCCAGCAACATCCAGGGGCTGGGGAAGGCATGGAAAGATTGTTTGCACTGCAGTGGTTCTCAACCTTCTAGTCCTTTAAATACAGTTCCTCATGTTGTGACCCAACCATAACATTATTTTTGTTGCTACTTCATAACTGTAATGTTGCTACTGTTATGAATCATAATGTAATATCTGATATGCAGGATGGTCTTAGGCGACCCCTGTGAAAGGGTCATTCGACCGCCAAAGGGGTCGCGACCCACAGGTTGAGAACCGCTGGGCTAGAGCCTGCTGGCTCTTCTGACACCATAATTTCAGACTTCTGGCCTCCAAAATGGTGAGGAAAGAAATGCTGTTGTTGTAAGTCACCCAGTTTATATTAATTTTTATGGCAGCCTTAGGAAACGAATACAATGTCCAACTGGGTAAATTAAATACACCCTTCAGTTATAATTATAGACCATTGAGTAGGCACAGTCCGGCGCTTTACTTCTTTGGGTAACCACCGAATGCAGAAAGCCAGGCAAACTGTAGCTGCTCAATAAATAAGTGTGACTTGATTTTTAGAGAGAGTGGAAGGGAGGGGTAGAGACAGAGAGAGAAACATCCATGTGAGAGAGACACATCGATTGGCTGCCTCCCGCACTCGATTCCGCATGTGGCCCTAAGGCCAGGGGAATGGAGCCTGCAACCTAGGTGTGTGCCCTTGACAGGAATAGAACCCAGGACCCTTCTTCAGTCCTCAGGACGATGGTTTATCCACTGAGCCAAACCAGCTAGGGCTCTCTTGAATTGTAATACCACAATTTGTATAAGGTGAAAAATGTAGAGGACAGATTTCATATCCTGTGGATTTTTAAAATTTTATTAAATAGCCAGGGGAAACAATTTTTCAGCATTTCTAATGTTAGTGTGGACTCCACAGGAAACAAAAAAACCTCAGAGAACCTCACACCTGTCCTTTGTGAAAATACACTGTGTAATATGTGTCTTTTTCATGAAAGGAAAGTTTCAAATGAAAATATTGGCAATTTAATCTGCTTTTGCCACAAAACCACAGACAAAGCAACACAAGAGTTTTAAACTGTTTTCAAGTAATATGAGATCCGTACAAGAGAAAAAAGTATAAAGTATTTATATATGTTATGAATCACAGTAAAAGAGCAACCATGAACCCCTCTCCCACTTTCACTTCGGAATTAGAACATTAGGAATAAGATCATTTTTACCTTTGTGTTTCTTACTTGTTTTGTGGCCCCTCCTCTGCCACCCACCCCACCTGCATTAGTTTTCTTTGGCTGCCAAAAAAATATATTAACAAACTTAATAGCTTAAAACAGCCCCTACTTAAAATCTCAGAGTTTGACTTCTATGCTAGTGAAAAAATTAGACCCATGGAGCTGTTCCTATTAAACATACCATTGTATTAATGAAAAGCTTTTGCCTCCTTACATAATTGGGCCCAAAAAGCTGGTTCCGAAGTCTTTTTTGCAAGGTTTCTGGCCCAGCACGCCCAGTGTATTCTGGACCAATTTTAAGTAGAAACAATGATCAGATGGAACTCCAAATCTACTCTTTATTTCCAGTACAGCCAAATAGGAAAATGAAGTATGATAACCAGAACATACTTAGATGTCAGACTATTCCAACCTCTACAACTGAATTTTCCCACCCAGCCAGAAGGGACCAATAATAAATAGCAGAGCCTATTATGGGAAAGAGAGAGCAGAGAAAAAAAGCACACACTGTGTGAAAGGCAACTTGTTGATTCATATAGGGACAGCGTATTTTAACTTATTAACTCTCCTAAATAGGGGATAGGTTCTTGAGTGTCCCTGGCTCCCTTGTATTGCCTAATCATACACTGGTGTCTGTGAGCTGCTGCCCTGCCTCAGCCTCCCTCGTCTCCAACCAAGTTGATTGCAATGTCTGTGCATCCACTCAACAAGTCCTGTCCCACAGGCACTCATAGGAAACTTTGCTGGAACATTTAGGCTCTCAGAGTATGGTTGGAGGGTGGAAGCCACACTGAAATATGGGGGGAATACAATGGTCTCAAATGAATAAGCACTTTAAAAGTCCTTATAATAAGGGAAGAATATGTTGGGGAATTATTAACTTGACATATTCCTTAATATTCATTTGCTTTTATTAGCCCTTCTAAAATAGATTAGTAACCTTTTGTTTAATAGTTATTGGAGCAATTATAATGTTGTATAATACAGCTACACTAACAAAAGACAAACATGCAAATTGACCGTACCTTCACTACACATTAAGCCATGCCCACCAGCCAATCAGAGTAACTATATGCAAATTAACCCAACCAAGATGGCGGCTGGAAGCCACGGAGCTGGAGAAAGCAGGAGGCTTGGTTGCCCCAGTGATGGAGGAAGCCGAGCTTCCCGCCTGCTGCGGCCTGGCTCTGAGCTCCACTCAAAGCAACAAAGTTTCAATTATAGAAGATAAATAAACCCCAGATACCTGCTTTCAGCCGGCCGTGGCCACGGAGCTAGAGCAAGCAGGAGCTGGTTGCCCCTGGAGATGGAGGAAGCCAAGCTTCCCTCCCGCCCACCCTGACCAGCTCTGAGCTCCTCTCAAGACTACAAAGTTTCAATTATAGAAGGCAAATAAATCCCAGAATAAAAAAAGAAAAAAGAAAAAAAAGAGGCTGGGAGCTTTCATCGCTGGGAGCCTTGGCCAGCCTGAAAACAGCCCTCAGCCCCTCACCCAGACTGGCCAGGCACCCCAGTGGGGACCCCTCACCCTAAAGGGGGTGTGACCAGCTGCAAACAGCCATCAGCCCTTCACCCAGGCTGTCCAGGCACCCCAGCGGGACCCCCACCCTGATCCGGGACACTCTTCAAGGCAAACCAGCCAGTCCCCACTCATGCACCAGGCCTCTATCCTATATAATAAAAGGGTAATATGCAAATTGACCCTAACAGCAGAATGACTGGGAATGACTGGTCACTATGACACACACTGACCACCAGGGGACAGACGCTCAATGCAGGAGCTGCCCCCTGGTGGTCAGTGTGCTCCCACAGGGGGAGCTCTGCTCAGCCACAAGCCAGGTTGATGGCTGCTAGTACAGTGGTGGTGGTGGGAGCCTCTGCCACCTCCTCAGCAGTGCTAAGGATGTCCGACTACAGCTTAGGCCTGCTCCCCGCTGGCAAGTGGACATCCCCTGAGGGCTGCCAGACTGCCTTAGGGATGTCTGACTGCCAGCTTGGGGCCAATCCCCCAGGGAGCGGGCCTAAGCCAGCAGGTGGACATCCTCCGAGGTGTCCCAGACTGTGAGAGGGCACAGGCCGGGCTGAGGGACCCCCCCCCCCACACCCCGAGTGCACAAATTTTTGTGCACTGGGCCTCTAGTATATTTATATATCTATTACTCTAGACTATGAGCATCTCAAAATAGGACATCACTCTTACTTGTGTTTCTCTTTACAGTATTCAGTGTTGTTGCTACTCAAAGAGTTTCAGAAATGAAGATGTGTTATCAGCTACTCAACTTTGTAAGTGAACTTAGAGAAAGGAGAAAAAAATCTTAGCTAGAGTGATTAAGAAAATAAGCTGCCAGTTTTTAAAAAACTTTCTATCAAACTAGTTTGGAGTTTTGACCTGGAGAATCTCATTGACCAAGTTAGATGACCAGAAGACCCAATTCTGTCATCCAAAGGGAAGTGATCAACATAGGCTTAATTTTGACTGGCTTCTGTATTGATGGTAGCCCAATTTGGTGGAGGCAAACCCAGTAACTAGAACCATCAGGAAATCACATTACATTGGGTGGGCGCAATGTTACTGATTAGGATATCGGTTCATTTAAAAATAGTATTTCAGTCAGCAAATAAAAAAGTGCAGAGAGTAGAGAGTATAAGTTTCATTCTATGAGATAAGAACTCCATGCAAGATTGTCCATGCAGGTGTGAGCCCTGAGTGCAGCAGCTCTAAATCTAACAAAGTAATGGCAGTGATAATTTGGAATTAAATAAGCTTAGTTGTAATAAGCTTACTTGTAGAGAAGCACTAAGGGGACAAGAGAAAACTCTGAGTTAGTGGGTTTTCTAATTTCCAGAGTTCAATTATAGAAACTTACATACATAAGAGTATCAACATCAAGTATAATAAGCATCTTTTTTTAAAAATATATTTTATTGATTTTTTTACAGAGAGGAAGGGAGAGGGATAGAGAGTTAGAAACATCGATGAGAGAGAAACATCGATCAGCTGCCTCCTGCACATTTCCTACTGGGGATGTGCCCGCAACCCAGGTACATGCCCCTGATCGGAATCGAACCTGGGACCCTTCAGTCTGCAGGCCGACGCTCTATCCACTGAGCCAAACCGGTTTCGGCAAGCATCTTAATATGAAGCCAACCTTGGCCAGGAGGCTCTGCTTTCATGTTAAAAGCAGGTGTGTATAAATTTGAAAGATATTTTAAAAGATGAGAACTGAAGACATTGATAAAAGTTTTAGAAGACCAAACAATGTCAATAATGTGCAATGTTGTAATATTTAGTTTCCTTTAGGAATGGTGATATAAAATACTTATCATCCATTGTTTTATAAACCTATATTACTTTAAGAGAATTATGAGTTATTTTTTTCCCTGTGATCTTAGTTTTCCTTACAACAAAGCTGGATTAAAAATGAGGTATATTAGGTGATGGTTGTTTTTTCTCCTAAACATGTGAACTCAACTTCTTCCATTCCTCTTAGTGCATGGATTTAAGAAACTTTACTACCTTGGACTGTCCCTATCAGAGGGAAACTGTAAATACAATGGCTTGGGCATTTTATTAGCACCTCCTGGGGTCTTCCCCAATCTCATCTCATGTGGCGCAGCCTGATATCCACTTCTCAGGAATCCAGGAAAGACTGCATTTCCCGGTTTCCTTCAGATTAAGTTCAGAGTAAGTGACTGGCTTCTCACTGTTAAATTGTGTCATCTTCTAGGCCTGTGTGTTCATTCTCTCTTTTCTATTACAAAAGTGATCTTGGATGCCATATGTTCAAGATGGCAGGGTAACAACATGGTGAAATCTTGGTGCCTGGGACCCTGAGTTAGCACTTGCCCAAACCATTATCTTTTTTTAATGAAGAAATACACTTCTTGTGTAAAGCCATTGAATTTGGATGGTTACATTACAAACATTAGCATTAGGTAATTTGACTAGTTATTCTAGACTTAGTAAATGCCTTCCATTCCACTATAGTAACACGGAAAATGTCCCGTACTTTTATCTCAATAACTTTTAGTTTCTCTCTCTCTCTCTCTCTCTCTCTCTCTCTCTCTCTCTCTCTCTCTCTCTCTCTCTCGATATAGCCACTAGCTAAACTGGCTAAAAGCAAACACTAAACACTATGTATATTTGTATTATCATAGCTAAATTTCAAAGAAAAGGAAGCTTCATGTCATAAATGAAGGGGGAATGTAGGGACATACAGAGATGTCCTAGCTCAGTCATCAGGAGGAGGCATTAGGCCCTACTATGGACCCTGGCATGCAGGGAGATGGAGTTTTCATAGCCAACAGCAAGAGGAAATATGGTATCAGATCTGAATTCAGTGTAGAGTTACGGAAGTAAGCCTTCTGAATAAGGCTGGGACTCACAAGATTTGTCCACTCAAGACAAAGAAGAGGGTCTAAGTAAACAGCAGTGTCAGCGGAACGACAGTGACATTTTGCCTCTGTCAGGGCTTTGGTGGCAGAAAATGTCTTCCATGAGAAATACAAATTCCAAAGTGGTGGGGATGGGGGAGAATCTCACAAATGAAAATTAGAGAACCGCAGTTTGAAAACTTCTGCCATAAGGAAGACCCAGTAAACAATGGGATCTGCCCAAATGGCATTGTTGGACCCGCTGACCAAGACAGCATTTATTTTGCCACAAGCATAATAAAAATGGTTTCTCCTCACTAGCCTAAATAGCAAACATCTTAAAATGCCTATATAACAATGGACTTTAGCTTTTTGAGGATATTGCGTTTCCTAAGGCAACTGTAACAAATGACTGAAAATAATAGAAGCTTATTCCTTCACAGTTTAAGTCAGAAGTCCAAAACCAAGTTGTCATCAGGGCCATGACCCCTTGAATGGCTCTAGGGGACAACACTTCCTTGCCTGCTTTAGCTTCCAGTGACTCCCAACAGCCTCTAGCATTCTCTGACTTGTGGCAACATGACTTCAATCTCTGCCTCTGTCTTCACAGGGCCTTATTTCCTGTGTCTTCTGTCTCCAAGCCCCGCCCCCTCCCTATTAAGACACCAGTCATTGGATTTAGAGTCCACCTTAATCCAGTAAGTCCTCTTTTAAATTGATTACAACTGCAAAGACCCTATTTTCAAATATGGTGGCATTCGTAGCTGCCTGGGATTAGGATTTCAACATATGTTTTTGGGAAACACAATTCAATCCACAACAGATATATAAATGCTTGTGATGATTTAGAGAAAATAGACATTTTCATAATTTGCTGTCAAAGATTTGGTAGCTTTTCTGGAGGAAATTTAGCAATAATTATCAAGAGATAAAATGTTAATGTTTTTTTGGGGTGTGTGTGTGTGTTGTTTTTTTAATCCTCACTGGAGGATATTTTTCTCATTGATTTTTAGAGAGTGTGGAAGGGATGGAGGGGAGAGAGAGAGAGAGGGAGGGAGGGAGGGAGGGAGAGAGAGAGAGAGAGAGAGAGAGAGAGAGAGAGAGAGAGAGGTGCGAGAGACACATCAATTTGTTTCCTCCCACATGCTCAACCGAGCTACATGCCTTTGATGGGGAATCAAACCTGCAACCCTTAGGTCTGATGGCTGATGCTCTAACCACTGAACAAAAACAGCCAGGGCATGTGTTGTTTAATGTTCATATTTTTCACTTTAAGAAATGTGCCCTAACCGGTTTGGCTCAGTAGATAGAGCATTGGCCTGTGGACTCAAGGGTCCCAGGTTCTATTCCGGTCAAGGGCATGTACCTTGGTTGTGGGCACATCCCCAGTAGGGAGTGTAGGAGGCAGTTAATCAATGTTTCTCTCTCATCGATGTTTCTAACTCTCTATCCCTCTCCCTTTCTCTCTTTAAAAATCCAATAACATATTTTTTAAAAATAATAAAATAAAGTCTTAAAAAAAAGAAATGTACCCTCTAGAAATAATTGGAAATATGTAAAGAATCAGTTGCAAAGCTATAGAAGTCTCATTGATAAAAAAGAACATTAAAAAAAAACATATTATTTAAATAGTATAAAGCTTTTAAATTATATATTAAGTATTTTTAATATGTAGCAAAGTGCTAATAAAATAATTTAAAGTAAGAAATAGTTTGTGCCATGTGTTTTTTTTTAGGTGTCATATTCATATTTTTCTAAGTCCCACAGTTTTTTATTTTTATATATTTATATATTTTAATTTTTTTCCTCTAATGTGATACACATGTGTTACTTTTATAAATCAGGAAAAAATAAAACAATGTCATTCCAGCTGCAATGACCTCTCAATCTCCAGTTATAACAGATTATATCTGTTCATCTGCTTTTTTTTTTTCTGAATTGAAATCATGTCTTTCCTCAGGCTCTTTTGATCACCACTGTTATTGTTTTACATGTCCTACTGAAATAATAATGTCCTGTGTGGATTACAGACCTGCTGAGATAAATAGAAATGATTCTGAAAAAACAGCTACTAAAAAAAAATCAGAATGCTGCAAAAACCTCTCAGCTACACATTTAGTGAGTCACATACACTCTAAACTAGCTAAACATCACAAATGTGGCAGAGAATGTGTATGAAAGGGTACCAAAGTAGCCATAGCAAGAAGAAAAAGGATCAAGGAAGATTATAACATTCACAAATGGCAAACTAAGGAAATGAGTAGCTAAGAAAGACCCAGAATTTTTAGATTATTTCAGTATGACAGAAGATGTCAAATCTTGTTGTGTTATTCTTTTTTTTTTTTTAATATATTTTATTGATTTTTTACAGAGAGGAAGGGAGAGAAATAGAGAGTTAGAAACATCGATGAGAGAGAAACATCGATCAGCTGCCTCCTGCACATCTCCCACTGGGGATGTGTACGCAACCCAGGTACATGCCCTTGACCGGAATCGAACCCGGGACCCTTCAGTCTGCAGGCCGACGCTCTATCCACTGAGCCAAACCGGTTTCGGCGTGTTATTCTTTTTTTAAAAAATATACTTTTTTTTTTTTATTTCAGAGAGGAAGGGAGAGGGAGAGAGAGATAGAAATATCAATAATGAAAGAGAATCATTGAAAGGTTGCCTCCTACCGCCCCCTACTGGAGATCGAGCCTGTGCCCCAGGCATGTACCCTGACCAGGATTCAAACTGTGACCTTCTGGTTTATAGATCAACACTCAACCACTGAGGCACACTAGCTTGTTGTGTTATTCTTGTTTCAAAAAGATTTTGCCTAACAAGCAGACTCTGTCTAGAACTCAGAAAGGAGCACATGCTGGTAATATTTAAATAACCAATGTATGCTGAGCCCCAGGAAGACCTATCCAGGAAATCCACCAATTGATTTATAATGTAGGAATTTATAATCTCATCAGGAACAACAGCCTGGGATTTAGAACACTGTGAGGAAAGAAAAAAGTTAGATTAACTTTGGAAATAAGTTACCAGAGTGTTAAAATAACACCTAAGAGCATACATTTAAATTGAATTTTGGGGTCAAAGAGAACACCAAGAAAAACTCAGGAGGTGGGGAAAGCTTGAAAGGAAGAAGGTGCTACAGCCCAGTCACCAGCTGCAATAATGTCTCTGCAGTGAATGTGTGTCTTGACTTCCACAAAGATGAGACATGGTTATTTTATTATTATTATTGATTGACTTTCAGAGAGGAATGGGGGAAGAGAAAGAGAGAGAGACATTGGTTTGCTGCTCCACCAACCTATGCATTCATTAGTTGACTCTTGTGTGTGCCCTGACCCAGGATGGAACCCATAACCTTGATGTATGGAGATGATGCTATAACCAACTGAGCTACTCAGCCAGGGCGAGACTCGGTTTTTGATTAATGTGACACGTTAGTATTAGTATAATGAAATGTCTTGGATTCCTTTTGACTTTCAGTGTTCCTCAAAAATCTCATGGCCTGTCAGTGTTGCTCAGTGGTTGAGCATTGACCTAAGAACCAGGAGGTCATGGTTCAATTCCTGGTTAGGGCACAGGCCTGGGTTGTAGGCTCTATCCCCAGTAGGGGGCGTGCTGGAGGCAGCTGATTAATTATTTGCTTTAATCATTGATGTTTCTATGTCTCCCTCTCACTTTCTCTCTCTAAAATCAATAAAAAAATTTAAAAAATAATAACAAATAAAAATTAAAACCTCATAGATAAATGAAAGCTTGAGATGAGTATGTATAACGTTTTAGTGAATTGAAGTTGTGTGTGATGTAACAGAGATACATGATTACATTGAAGTGCCACTACTTCTAAATCGGTTACATACTTATTCTAACATTAGATTTTTTTTTTAAATGGCAAGCAATTATCACTAAGGAATTTTTAAAAACAATGTCATGCCATTTTTTAATGTCAGATTGCAAAACTTTATCAAAAATGACTGCTGAATGCTGGCCAGTATATAGAGAAATATGCATTCTCCTGTGTTTTTATAGAGCATGCAAACTGTTACACAGTTTCTGGAAGGAAATTGCTATATCTGTAAGTGTGACCACAGTGATTAAGGAATTTTACTTCTGGGAATTCATTCCAAGGAATATAAAGATATTGTAAAATAATATACAAATAAATATGGCACTCGTCTTGTTTATAAATTTTCTTTTTAAAAGCCCTAATATTAAAAAATAACTGCTTTTTAATGTGAAAATTTAAATATATATGAAATAGTAAAAATTAAAAACTAAATATCTAACATAGATCACCTTATAGGAACTGTTGCTCATATATTGAAAGAGACAAACAAAGAATCTCCTTGTTGGAATAAATGAGATGCTGTTAATTTGTAGCTTGCACTGGTATTAGGATTGCTCAAATTATCACTGCTAGTGGCATGGGATGGAATGCTAGTGGTGGGTGAGGCATTTGCAAATCTTGAAGTAGTGAAGCTTTTAGTCACCATGGTGATGATGATGAATATAAAAACTGAGGGATGAGCTATCTGTTTCTGAATAACCTATACGCTTGAAAATAAGAGAGATACACCAAAAGCCCTGAATTCAAAACTCAAAGCATGGGTGAAAAATCAGCTGGCTTTCGGGCAGTTACAAAAGAATGCTCTTATTTAGTCCCAGGAAAGACTAAGGATCCAGCCGGAGGCCTGATTGCTAGGGTTATGGAATTTCAACTCTAATTAAATATACAAAACCTCCAGTCTCTTCTCCTGAGAGAAAGATATAGGGTGAATAGGAATAGCACCCTGAAATGTGGTATGGAGACATCTAGACATAAAAAGACAGAGACAGTATAGAAAGCACCGAGCACTCAAATCCTTCTCAACACTCCCTGGGAGAGAAAGCTGCCTCTTCCTCCGCCATACCCCCCAGAGAACCAGCCTCCCAACCTAAAAAACCTTTAAATAGCTGGACAAATAACAAGAATTACATATCCTCTTAGTTGTCATTCACACCAGTTTCCCTCACCTCTAGGCCCAGAGGGTGGTTTATAGCTTAGCATAGCCCAGATATAAAGGTGAAAAATCTGCTCCAGGGATGAGGCACTTTAGCAAAAGATTGAGCCTATTTGCACAGTCAGGAGTTTTGCAACATAGGTAGAGATTATTTACAAGAGTATATTAAAAAAGAGGGTCAAATACAAGATTGATTTTAGTTGAATTTAGAGAATCTTGCCTGGGATGAATTTAATATGGGAGCTCAAGCATTTGGGAGTAGAGTTAATAATGGCTTGGTACATTAACCAAATGAAAACTGAACTCGGTGGTGAAATACTATTAATGAGCCAACAACACTTCCTGGTATGCTAAAGAAAATAGTTTGATCTCTTCTACTGATGGGCACTTGGGCTGTTTCCAGATTTTAGCTGTTTTAAATAATGTTACTATGAACATACAGGTGCATATATTCTTTCTGATTGGTGTTTCTGGCTTCTTAGGATATATTACTAGAAGTAGGATCACTGGGTCAATTTTTAATTTCAATTTTTAATTTATTTGAGGAAACTCCATACTGCTTTCCATAGTGGCTGCACCAGTCTGCATTCCCATCAGCAATGTACTAGAGTTTCCTTTTCTCCACATCTTCACCAACACTTGTCAGTAGATAAGTGGATAAAAAGATGTGGTTCATTGACACAATGGAATACTATGCAGCCATAAAAAAGAAGGATCTCTTATCCTTTGAGACAGCATGGAGAAGCCTGGAAAGTATTATGCTAAGTGAAATGAGTCAGTTGGAGAAAGACAAGTATCACATGATCTCACTCATATGTGAAATCTAATGAACAAATTAAACTGATGAACAAAATAGATATAGAGACACAGAGGCATGGAACAGACTGATGAATCTCAGAGGGAAGGTGGGGTAGAGGGTGGGAAGAGATTAACCAAAGAACTTATATGCATATATGCATAGCCCATGGACATAGACAATAGTGTGGTGAAGGCCGGGGGAGGGGGGTGTGTGGAGGGAGGGGGTTAAAGGGGAAAAATGGGGACATCTTTAATACTTTCAACAATAAAGATAATTAAAAAAAAGTGTGGAGACCTAAGGAATGTTAGAATGGATCAATTGTACACAAGTTTCTCAGCCTTGTCCTACTATCTTTCTAGAAAGACCAGAGGATACAGGCATAGCTCATTTTATTGTGCTTTGCTTTATTGCACTTCACAGATGTTGTAGTTTTACAAATTGGAGGCAAGACCCTCCATCAGCAAAAAAAAAAATAAAATAAAATTTACAACTTGCTTTATTAAGGTATTCACTTTATTGTGGTGATCTGGAACCAAACCCTCAATATCTCTGAGGTAACCCTCTTTACTCTTCTCTAAAACATTATTTAAAACTCTGTAATGACGGTCTTATATAGGCCAGAGATAATAATGGGAGATTCTGTACTGGAACTCATATTTCTGAGCTTAATTTTAATAATAAACTCTTGGTCATAGCTGCCAGAATCAAGCCTAACCCATCAAAGACAAATTGGTCATGAAGACTTGAGAAAGGACTGCAGTGCGGCTACAAGCTATACCCTGAGTCTTTTCCTAAGTCTTCTCCTAATGGAGGGAGATGGCGGTAGACCTCTACACCAGATATGAAAATACAGACTTTTTGGAAGATTATTAGCTCTACACAGAGGCTCTTTACTGAGGCCAATCCCTGGGTATACGAAATGCACAGATTAGAATGGAAGTTTATTGAAGTGCAGTGACAGACAGAGTCTTGGTCTGAGTTTGTCTCACAGTGGAACCAGGGGCCCATCGTGTGGTTATTTACGTAGCCCAAGCATGCACAGTGAGAATGTGTGTATTTGGTAACTGGCAAAGCTCCCCATGTTAGTTACCTGATCATGGAGTAAGGCTATTATGATAGAAAAATTCTAGTGAAAGCCCTTATAAATGCTGCTCTCCATCAAAAATAGTACATTCAAGGCAACACTGCATCTATCAGAGAATTATAGAGATTAGCACTATCATTAATGCCTTGACAAATGCCGGGTCTGTAATTCCTCTGACATCTCTTTAACTTGTCTGTTTAGCCATTACAAACCAAATGAGTCTTGAATAATGACTGGATTTTCTTAAAGAGGATCAGTACTTGGAGCTAATCCCAGCTGTTCTTCATGATATCATTGCAGTAAATCAGTCCTTGTTACCTGATATACAGCTGTGGGATAAGACAGCACTTTCTTTTCAATTTCCATCAACAAAGATAAGCAGACATAGTTGGCATGCAACTGGAAAGGTGGAACAGTTTTGTTTGCTGGCTGTGACATACAGAAATAGTCATGCAGGTTAGCTACATTGCAATAGCCTGGCATGATGCCCTTGTAGTGGACCAGCAAGATGGTCCTGGTTTCTCTGGGCTGTACCAGAAAGAGGAGTTGGCATAGCCTCAAGGTAAAGCAGTGAGTTTGTACATACTGCTGACTTTTCCAGGGGCCACTCAATTAATTGTACTTTGTTGATGGTAACTTGCCTTTAAAATGGTTACATTTGTAGCATATAATATATTATCTAGTTACAGCTATTATTTAAAAGAGTGGATCCTGGCCGAAACCTGTTTGGCTCAGTGGATAGAGCGTCAGCCTGCGGACTGAAGGGTCCCGGGTTGGATTCCGGTCAAGGGCATGTACCTGGGTTGCGGGCACATCCCCAGTGGGAGATGTGCAGGAGGCGGCTGATCGATGTTTCTCTCTCATCGATGTTTCTAACTATCTCTCTCCCTTCCTCTCTGTAAAAAATCAATAAAAAAATATTTAAAAAAAAGAGTGGATTCTGGAAGTGGGGAAGGATCGATGGTTGCAGCTATTTTCCATTTCACCTGCCAGATCCATTCCCTGAGTTTCTCTGCCCCACCCTGCACTCTCACAAGCCTTGCTTCCACTGTGTGTAACTACCAGACTCACTCTCACCTTGCCTCTGTTTACATACAGCCAATGTGAGGAGGCCTCCGCAGTCAATCACAGGATGAAAAGAGAGAGAAAGATATCGGGGAATTTATTCCCTTTACTCTTTCCCTGATGAATTGTAGTTTGCTGGTGCCTTTGTTTCTTTATCCGGGACCTCAAGCTCCTGTAACTTTCCTCAATGTTACTTTCAGAGAACAACAGCTTTTCTCCCGGTGCTTTCACTCAAGGGATGGTAATGGCTTCCAGCTGTCACTAATTCTTGGGCTCTTCACCACCTCTGTGTAATTTCCTTCAGCCTTCCCAGCCTTTGTAAATAGTCCCCAATTATCTCTTAAATTACGCATTTGCACGCTAGCAACTCTTCCGCCAGGACCCCAGCGGACTTGGGACTGAGATGTGAGAAGGTAAGATTTGCAAAAATATTTTAAGAGGGAGTAAATAATATGGATATTTTGGGAAAGAGTGCTTTATACTGAGGTAAGAGCAAACTCTAAATAAAGCCTCAAGGAAAGAATGTAACCAACTACTTGGCTTAAGACGCCGGGAAAGAGGCAAAGGTTGTTGAAGTGGAGTTGTTACCAAAAAGGGGAGCTGGCCCTTGGCCGGTCTGCCTAGGGCAGTGATGGTGAACCTATGACATGTGTGTCAGAGGTGACACGCGAACTTATTTTTTTGGTTGATTTTTCTTTGTTAAATGGCATTTAAATATATAAAATAAATATCAAAAATATGTCTTTGTTTTACTATGGTTGCAAATATCAAAAAATTTCTATATGTGACACGGCACCCGAGTTAAGTTAGGGTTTTTCAAAATGCTGACACGCCGAGCTCAAAAGGTTCGCCATCGCTAGCCTAGGGCCAGCCGGTACTGTTTGGGTTCTTGACTTTGTGCAGGAAAAATTTTACAACACAAGTCTAGGTGAATTTTAGAGGATGTTTATTAAAATGGGGGACAATGAGCCCAGCGGGGTGTGGCTCAGTGGTTGAGTGTCGACCTATGAGCCAGGAGGTCATGGTTTGATTCCTGGTCAGAGCACATGCCTGGGTTGCCGGCTTGGTCCCCAGTGAGGGAAATGCAAAATTCTTTCTCATCATTGATGTTTCTATCTCTTCTCCCTCTCCCTTTCTCTCTGAAATCAATAAAAATATATTTTTAAACACACACACACACACACACACACACACACACACACACACACACACAAAACACCACTGGGATTATGAAACAACAAAGGGCTAGGGAAATGAGCCTAGGCCCATGGTTGGCAAACTGCGGCTCGAGAGCCACATGCGGCTCTTTGGCCCCTTGAGTGTGGCTCTTCCTAAGCCTTAGGAGTACCCTAATTAAGTTAATAACAATGTACCTACCTATATAGTTTAAGTTTAAAAAATTTGGCTCGCAAAAGAAATTTCAATCATTGTACTGTTGATATTTGGCTCTGTTGACTAATGAGTTTGCCGACCACTGGCCTAGGCGATTCCGCTTTGGCTCACTAAGAAGTCAGTGAATAGTGGGCCTTGAAAACAGGTTCCAGGGGGTTGCCCGGGATGGACTGCCACTGCCCATTGCTCCCCTGGTTGCAAGCAAGCCCTTTGGTCACTTGGAGTTTAGGAGATGCGTGCCTGTGGGGAAAGATGGGGGAAGAGGAGCATGCTGGACCTTCCTTTTGAGGACTTTTAAAGGCTGGGCATTTACCCAAGGTCTTAAGGGAGGATCTCAATAGAATATTCCTCAGCTTTATGTACCAAAATGAGATTTATTCTCAATTTCATCTGTCCTTGGGTGTGGTTGGCACAAATGGCTGCTGACTCACGGAGTAGGGTGGTTTATGCTATTTGCTCTGTGTTTGGATTGAAGTACAAACCATGTACTCTTAAGTGCCCTCTGTTTAGGGAAGATAGGACTTACCAAATGGCTGCAAACTGCTTCGCATCTAGGTTTTCTAGATGGCTACAAACTGCTATCTGTCTCATTTCTCTATTCCGCTTGTCCTGGCTTACTAGCCTGTCTCAGAATAAGCAAAGGGAAGAGTTGTAGGGAATGAGGTAGGAAAGAGTATAGATTGGATGAGATCATGTAGCAGTGAAAGAACCCTTGTAGGGACTTTGGGTTTTACTTGGAAAATGGAAAGCCATTGGGAAGATTAAATGCAAAAGTGACATATAAAAGAGTAACAGAATCACTCTGGCCCCTCTGCTGTGAAGAGACTGCCAGCAAGAGAGGTGGTGGTAGTTGCAATAATCTTGCAGTAATTGTGGCGAGAGATGATGGTGGCTTAGATCAAAGATGCAGCTGTGGAGGTAATGAGAAATAGTTCTAGTCTCAATATATTTTAAAAATAAAACTAGCAATATTTGCTTATGGTTTAGATGAAGAATGTAAGAGAAATAAAAGAATGACGACAATCATTTTGGCCTGAGTAGTGGGAAGAATAGATTGACCATGAATTGAGATAACCTGTGAATTGTTTCAAAGGAAAACAGAATACACTTTCTATAATCAATACCACCTTACTTCTTTGAAGAAACCCAGTGTTTTATTTATCTTCACATAACATGTCTCCCCTCAGATGGTGTTCTCTTTGTAAGGACCCCACTCCAGTGCAACTTTATCTTAACTGCACCTGTGATGCTCCTATTTCCAAATAAGGTCATACTCTAAGGTAGGACTTCAACATATGAATTTTGAAGGAATACAATTTAATACAGAACAGAATTCCAGGGCCAGTATTGATCAGCTGTGTGACCTTGGGTAAGTTAGACCCATTTCTGTGTCTCCTCCTCTTCAATCAAACAGTGGAATTGTTGAGGAGTAAGTGGATAAATGCATATAAAGAATGTGTATCACCCAGTAAACACTGGCATTCAAATACAGGGGCATCCGACATCTAGAGGATGTTTCTGGAAGTGTGCCTCCATCACATTGTTTTCTTACAAGTGTTTCCGCTGACAGTAATTAGAATCTTATGTCTATTTGAAAAAATCTAAAATTACTGCAGTAAATTGTCCCCAAATCTTCATAAGGTAAAAATGAACAATATCAATGAATTAAGATATTAAGGCTTTATATATTTTTTAAAAATATATATATTTTATTGACTTTTCACAGAGAGGGAGAGAGATAGAGAGTCAGAAACATCAATGAGAGAGAAACATCGACCAGCTGCCTCCTGCACACCCCGCCCTGGGAATGTGCCCGCAACCAAGGTACATGCCCTTGACAGGAATCGAACCTGGGACCTCTCAGTCCACAGGCCGACGCTCTATCCACTGAACCAAACCAACCAGGGCTATATTTTCTTTAAAAAGGTTTATTAAAACCTAAAAAGAACTTTATTAAATGTTTTGCACCTAATTTAAGTAAGTTAAATGTGATTAAGTAAACACATTCTCCATACACGATTCATCAGGTCAAAATCATGAAGTAAGAGAATATTGCCTTTAATTACTTTTAATGCAAGCTTTGTTGCATTCATTTCCTCTGGATGTTATTTGTTTAGAGAACTATTTAATGATAGGCTTCTGAAAGACTAACTTTGTCTTATAAATCTTTAACATTTCACATGTATACTTGTCAAGGACAAATGACTTAGAAAGAAACTAGCATATCCAAGAGTCTGAAATAACAATAAGAGTAAAAATTGCCATTCCAATAATGTTTTAAAACGTAGTATTTTATTAGGGCTTTAGAATTTAAAAAAAAATGTATTGGGGTGACATTGGTTAATAAAATTATATAAGATTCAGATATACAATTCTACAATATATCATCTGTATGTTGTATTGTGTGTTTACTACCCCAAGTCAAGTCTCCTTCCATTACCATTTATCCCTCCTTTACTCTCTTCTACCCTTCCCCACCCTCTCTTTCCTTTGGCAATCACCATAGTGTTATCGTGACCATGTCTTTTTTTTTTTCTTAATGCCTTCAACATTCTCACCCAGCCCTCTCCCCTAGACTGTCAGTCTAGTCCAGCCGTGGGCAAACTACGGCCCGTGGGCCGGATCCGGCCTGTTTGAAATGAATAAAACTAAAAAAAAAAAGACCATACCCTTTTATGTAATGATGTTTACTTTGAATTTATATTAGTTCATACAAACACTCCATCCATGCTTTTGTTCCAGCCCTCCGGTCCAGTTTAAGAACCCATTTGTGGCCCTCGAGTCAAAAAGTTTGCCCACCCCTGCTCTAGTCTCTGTGTCCATGAGTCTGTCTCCACTTTGTTAGTGTATTTCGTTCATTAGATTCAACATATTAGTGAAATCATATAGTACTTGTCTTTTTCTGACTGGCTTATTTCACTTAACATAATTCTGTCCAGGTCCATTCATACTATTTCAAAGGGTAAGATTTCCGTTTAATTTTTTTGTCATGGTCAAGTAGTATTCCATTGTGTAAATGACAACTGGAATGGTGAGCCAAGGTGTTTTCCTGGGGTTGTGTCTCAGAACACTGAAGCAAAATCGTGGAAAACTTATTACAAACAGATTCAGACTCCCCAACAGGGAGGGGGCCAAAAGAATGGGCTGCCTGTTAAAGCCTTGTAGTCCAGGGGTATATATTTGCTACAAGCCTGCTTCTGCCGGGAGCCGGTCCATCCTTGCTGTTTCAAGGGACCTGGCATATATGGCATACGGTTCTTAATATGTTTGCTCACCTTCTTGGCGCTGTGTTTTAACCAAGGTCACCTCTCCGAGAAAGGTTGAATCCCCAGGTAGGGATTTTCCCCTGAAGTTAGGGAGGGAATAAAACCCCTCAACTAAGTGCCAGGCAGGTAATTAATCATTTTAACTACGAACAATCATGCTTAAGCTACATAATCTTTACTCCCTGGAATGGAGATAAGAAACGCCCTATCCTTTGGAATAGAGATTGATAGGATTGGAATCAACTGGTATAAATACAGATGCAACAAGACAGCAAGACACAGAACTCAGAACACAGAACCTACACTCAGAACCTAGGCACAGAACCTACACAGAACGTTCTCTAGAGACAGAAGAACTTCGCTGGAGAGAACATGGCAAAAGATCCTGGACTGAACCTGACTACAGAAATTGGCAAGAGAACCTGACTAGAACCTGGTGACTGAACCTGACTGGAGAACCTGGACAGAACCTGGCTGGAGATCCTAACCAGAACTTCGCTGGAGATCCTGAACAGAACTTGGCTGGAGATCCTGGCTAGAGATCCTGGCTAGGTTGCTGATCAACTGAATGCTGTCTCCGTGTCATTCCTTCTTCGCCAACTCCGTCCACACCTTTGGGGACCCCTGGACCCGCTGGGCTTGGACCCTGGCATGCTTCTATATCTATCTGTGTCATCACCTGATTGATTCCCTCAATTGTTTTTGCCAAGCAAAAGACTTAAACTTACCCTGTTTCTATGTGTTCTTTCTCCGTTCCTATGATGGACTTCCTCTGTTTTATGTGTTCCTACACCTTGTTGCTGCAGGCCCTCCCTTGTCTTCCCATGCCTACCGCTTTGAGTCCAGAAACATTTTATTATTTCTGCTTGGTTGGTTTCTGTGGTTAGGCTGCTCAAACTGCTGTGTCTGCCCTTGCCTATGTCCCACCTGCTTTGTTTTCCACTGGACCTCTGCCCTATCTGCCTGTGTTCCAAGTTAACCCTCTTACAAATGTACCGTAGCTTTATTTTCTACTCATCTACTGGTGGACACTTGGGCTGCTTCCAAATCTTGGCAATTGTAAATAATGCTGCAGTGAACATAGGGATGCATATATTCTTTTAAATCAGGGTTTCAGGTTTCTTCAGATCAATTCCCAGAAGTGGAATCCCTGCGTCTTAAGGCAGGTTCCATTTTTAATTTCATGAGGTGACTCCATAATGCTTTCCACAGTGGCTGTGCCAGTCAACATTCCTACCAACAGTGCACAAGGGTTCCCTTTTTTCCACATCCTGGCCAATACTTAAGTTTGATTTATTGATGATAGCCATTCTGACAGGTGTGAGGTGATATCTCATTGAATGACTTTTCCTTGAAAATGTATTAATTAATGTAATTCTTACAATAGCTCCATTAATTTGTAAAATGGCACTTCATGATTCAGATTATGAAAATTTATCTATTTAAAAAATCAGTCATTTTACCATACATTCATGTCTCTCTAGATATAAATCCAATAGACCAGTTATGGATGGCTTCTCTTAAATAATGCTCTCTCACCTAAAAACTGAATAGTGGTAATTGTTTGTTGCTCATTAACCAATACCTATTTAAAAATGAAATATCTATACTAATAAAAGGGTAATATGCTAATTAGACCAGATAAACCAGATGTCTTCCGGACATCCTTCCAGACGTCCTTCGGGACAAAGCCACAGTGGCGGGGGCCGAGGCAGAGGCAGTTAGGGGCGATCAGGCAGGCAGGAGAGAGTGGTTAGGGGTGATCAGGCCAGCAGAGGATCAGTTAGGGGCATCAGGCAGGCCGGCAGAGGAGTTAGGGGTGATCAGGCAGGCAGGCAGGCAGAGGGGTTAGGGGTGATCAGGCAGGAAGGCAGTTGAGCAGTTAGGAGCCAGCAGTCCCAGATTGTAAGAGGGATGTCTGACTGCCGGGCAGGGATTGGGCTTAAACCGGCAGTCGGACATCCCCAGAGGGGGTCTTAGATTGGAGAGGATGCAGGCCGGGCTCAGGGACCCTCCTCCCTATGCACAAATTTTGTGCACCAGGCCTCTAGTGTCTTATAATAGTATCTACACATACACTTTTATGAATGATAATAAAATAAAACAATGTAATATCACTAACCCAGAAAAATATAGAAAGCAAATATGAATGTATAAGCTATTTAAATTGCCATTTTAATGTAATTGTAAATCTCAATAAGCAGCATTTAAAAGCTACATTTATGCATTCTTTGATTAGGTTTATTATTAAAATATACTTACAGTTTTTTGCATATAAGTAGCACTTCTGTTTTTAAAACTTTGTCCTATCTCGCCCTGACTGGTTTGGCTCAGTGCATAGAGCGTCAGCCTGTGGACTGAAAGGTCCCAGGTTTGATTCCAGTCAAGGGCATGTACCTTGGTGGTGGGCACATCCCCAGTGAGGGGTGTGCAGGAGGCAGCTGACCGATGTTTCTCTCTCTATCCTTCTCCCTTCCTCTCTGTAAAAAAATCAATAAAATATATTGAAGAAAAAAACAACAACACACTTTGTCCCATCGTGTTGGCATCGTTTACATTGAAGAATATGTTTTGAAGCCCATCAAGTCGATGTAAGTCTGGCTGACATTTTCAACGTGTAAACTGGTGGAATCTAAATGAATGTCAAAAGCTGCGTGTTGTCTTCAGTTTCTCTGAACTCCACTCCAAACCACCCAGTCCCACTGAATAATTGCTTTTAAATCTCTCTTCAGTGTATACATTTATTTCTATATTTATTATCATTTGTATTATAGCATGTATAAGATTCCCTAAGGAGCCTATATCTAGACTTTACCCGAGTCTTTTTACATCCAATCTTGAATTGCTCTGAGTGGTTCTCAATATTCAATGACAAAAATAGCAAAGATGTCTCTGAAATACAAATCTGAACCACTTATTTGTTTAAAACTATTTAGGGCTTTCCATTGCTCCAAAAAACATATCCAAAACTACAAGGTACATTTTTATGACAAATGTATCTATTCAGTAATTTTAAAGCAAGTAAAGTATAATAAATGATGAATAAGCACACCAAAATTCATCCAAAATACTTCTTTATAAATTAGATAATGCTGCCTGTTTTGCAATATGACTTTGAGCCTTCACTGTGTTAACTTCAGTTGTGAATTTGTTCCTGTTGGAGTCAGAAATTTACATGATTTCAGATATTTGATATTCCTCATCATTTCTCCTTTGGGTTCATCCTACTTCTGTAGGATGGACTGAATGTACTTTCACTGGTAGGCACTGAGAGTAATGCTGGTCTTTTGAAGATTTAGTACTTTTTCATCATTCACTGTTAATAGTTTTTTTCATAGTAACCTGTTTGATGGCATCATCCTGATGTCAAAGTTGGTGACGTATCAGCTGTTATTCTTTGTTTATGTCTCTGACCTACACTTTCCTTTGCTAATTATCTTCCCCCGCATCCAGTAACTGCCTCTTAGACAATAAACCCCAATAAACAAACAAGCAAACCTCTTCAGCCTCACTGACATCCTTGAACATTTCCTGGATTTACCACAATCCCTTGCCTACAGTCTTTGCACATCCTCTGGGCTCCACCAGTTTTCAACTTTAAAAGTTGTATCTTTCAAAAAGCCTTGTTGGACCCTCCCACCTTTTCAAGGACTAGTTTAAGTGTTCCTTCTGCCATACCATCCTATCCCAACATATCAAGCACTTTATTTATTTGCTAATCTCCCCCAGCTAATCGGAAGTTTCCTAAGTGTCTTCTGTTGACATAAGAACATCCAAACAGGTAGAGAATACTTGTAAGAGTTTATTTGAGCTAAAACTGACGACAATTGCCAGGAAACAAGATCCTAAATGCTTCTCAGAATAAGAGTTTTGCAGTTTCTTTTATGCATTTGCGATTAGGAGGGAATGCAAGGAAGTTTACATGAAGGTCAGAGAAAGCAAGGTGGGGACCGAATTATCAAATAGTTAAAAAGATTATATGCTCTCCTGAGGGTGTTTATTTCAAAGATGTGTTAACCTAGATTCAAAAAAACCGTGGGCAGGGCTTGCTTAAGGCAAAGATAAGCCTTTTACCCATATGAACTGCCCAGTTAGAAATTTATGGTCAGATCACCCATCTAAAAAATAATTGATTTGATGCAATTAAATTTAAATTTCTTACAGAGAATTTATTTTAATTTAAGTCACCAAATAAAATAAAAGTTGTAGCACAATGGAGGACTGGCAAAATTTAATATATTAATATATATTATTAATATATCACTGTATTCACAATATATTAATATATATATAAAGTATAGTTGTTGAAGTTCCTTTACTTCACTCTGCAGAACTGCTCTCCCAACAAAACAGTACAATAGATGACAACAATAGATGACATTAGCCACATAGATGATTTAAAACAAAAATCAGATTGTTTCACTTCTTACATCTCCCAATGCATATATGCATAACCCATGGACACAGACAATAGTGGGGTGAAAGTCTGGGGGTGGAGTAGGAGCAAAGTGAAGGGGGGGTCAATGGGGAAGGAAAAGGGGGACATCTATAATACTTTCAACAATAAAGATACATTAAAAAATAAAAAATAAAGCCTTACTTTATCCAACCCCATCTCCTACCACTCACAGACCTTTCCAAGGCTTCATAGATAACTCACAGTTCTCTTGTGGTTTTCAGTAGATACTTATGGTTTCTTGCAATTTTCTGAGTGCTGTATTCTTTCTCTCAGAGTCCTTATACAGGTAATTATGCCCTGAGTTAGTTGCATGACTCCCTCCCTTACTTAGTTATCGTTTAAACAACACTCAGGGAACTAGCTGGCCTGGCACCCTATCTAAATATCAACTACTTGTACGCCATTACTCTCTTGCCTTACTCTAATAGCTGTGTTTTCCTAATAGATAATTTTCAGTACCTGATATCAATTTGCATATTCAAGTATCCCCTAATGATTTGCATATTTATTGTCTCCCCTAATTAGAATATAAACTCAGTGATTACCAGGATTGGTCTTATAAATAGCTTTATTTCCAGCACCTGAACCACGGTCTCACACTTCATATATGTTCATAGAGTATTTCTGGAAGGATGGACAGATGAATTAAAGATTTTAAACTGTAATTTTAAAAACCCAAACAGTTTATTCAATGCTTTAAACCAATTGAATATCTGAATTTGCCATGCACTCAAAAAGTTGGGCTTGCAGTCATTGGTCTTTTAATTAATCTCAAATAACAGATGAGTTAAATAGTGGATTTTATGATTATGTCTAAATAATCCTGTCAGAATTACATTTTAAAAGATTGTGAATACAGTGAGGATTTATATATATATATATATAGTAAAATTACAATAATAATTATAGATTATAGACACAGGATGTTTTTTAGGTGCTTAGATTTTTAAATGTTTATATTTTAACACTGTTATCTTTGGGATATTAGTTCCATAAATATTTGTTGAGACTTGACCATTGCATGGCATTGGGGACATAGCAGGGACCTCTGCTAGATCAATAATGATATTTTATTCCTCAGCTATAGTGGTTCAAGTGCTGGCAAGTGCCCCAATCTGACTCTTTTGAAGGTAGAATCTTTTCAAAGGATTTTTTAAGCAATAGAGGTAATCCCTTCTCTCCTTAGTTTGGGGGGGGGGGGTCGGGGGAGTTGGGTACAGAGCTGCAGATGGCTTATTTCCCCACCTTGTAGAGAAGCCCATTAAAGGCAGTGAAGATGACTCACAGAGAGAAAAAGAAACCAGTGACAGAAAAAGTCTTAGATGCAGTTGTTTTTGTGGTTTGAACTGGTCTGACTTTGGAGCTGTGTTTTTATGAGGTTTGGGAGTTTAGCTTTTCCTTCAGTTCTCTGTCCCACCACTATATATGTCTGATACATGGACTTGTTATTGATTAAGCTATTATAAATTGATTTCTGTCTTTGTAACAAGAGAGTTCTGCCTAACAAAAGATTATTCATAACCTAATACATATATTAAAAAAATTAGTGTATTTGAATGCTATGAAATTTTATGCTATCAAAGAAAATGAAGGTAAATTAGTACTTTGAATTTGTCTCAGTATATTATATGAAGAGATTAAAAATAGCATATACTTTAAGATACTATTTGGGCTAGGGTTGAGCTTATAGAAAGAAAAGGGAAACTTTATACATATTGTACTTTTTTGTTTGTTTATAATAAATATTCAATATGTTTATATTTATTTTTAATAAGATAAAAATGTAAAGCTATCCTATATAATAAAAGCCTAATATACAAATTGTCCCCTTGACCTGACCAGGCGTTCAACCAGGGGGTGGGGCCAGCTGGCCAATGGCTCTCAGACCCTCCCCCCGGCCATCCTCACATCAGCTGGTGGCAGGCAGCTGGGGAAAGGGAGGCCCCAGCCAGCCAGCAGCATCTAGGGACCCTAGCTGTACATGAAATTTCGTGCACAGGCCTGTATTAAATATAATAACTAAAGGAAGTAGACAATGAAGAATCTGCTTACTAATTTAAGACAATTTAGGCTAGACTGCAAATACTAAAGCTTTATCTATACTATGAAACTATGTATGTATATTTGTTGGCTAAAATTTTGCCTTTAAACTGGCAGTATAATAGCAATCTCATTCTGAGCATTTCTCAACTGCTACAAGCCTCCACCCATAATAAGGCTACTCTATAGATATAAGATATGCTTCTAAGATAAAGTCACTATCTTTATTCAAGTTGTCTTATGTATTACTATACTGTAGGAATTTAACAATATGAAACAAGAGGTATATAGCCAGAGGAATAAGAAAAAAAAATCTTCCTATAAACAGTTGAGAGAGGAAACACAGCTACAGTTACACATAGATCATTTTGTGTAGAGACAAATTTGGGACCAATATCCTTTAAACTGTATTATTATAGGCAGAGAGTAAGGCTGTAAGCCCTCTGGCTCACCTTCTCATGGTTTCTTTACAACAGACATAAGGGCAAGAATTGGTTGGCACTTTGGGTTTAGAGTCTCACAGAAATATGATGTGACTTTGCAGCTGTTGCCATGAATTAACTTCATCTAGGAAATATATGATACTTCTCCTCGTATCAAACACTGAAGCCACATAGGCATTACTGAACCAGGTTCTGATTTCACGTTGCTGGGATCCTTTTCATCAAGTAAAAATGAAGCATCATAGTGGAAAAGAGGGTCTTAGGAAAGAGGCAGGGGATGGTCATGGGGCCGCTGTACCAGACTGGACTCTGTGTTTCAAAGGTACACTATTCATTTTGAAAGCAAACTATGTCGTAGTTTGTTTTTAATTGCTCATTCAGGAACACCGATATGCTGGTCCTACAAAGTACTGTTTTTTCAGCACAAAATACAATCCCCCTCTTTTCTGATCAGGTTCATATAGCCACGCTTTCTCCAGCCTGCTCTTAGGGGAATCTACACAGAGTTGGCTTTTATGATTGGGTTTTCCAGCTTACACATATGCAGCAATTACAATCTGGTATATTGCTATTCCTCAGGTTTTCCTTCCATGTGACTGTTAATTCTACAGTCTTCTCTTGGTATGCGTGATCAGATCATGTTTTTCACAGCTTTCCTTGAGTGTCTTTTCCATTATCATAGTGAGGAGCTATTAAAGTCAGTCTGGAGGAGAGGTCAGCCACTATAAAACAAAGCAGCATTGTTTTTGTAAAGTAAATCTAGGACTGTAGGAAAAGAGTTGATTGGCTCAGTAGATATTTTCCTAATAAATAATTTACTAGCACTTAATCGATGAAGAAATCAATCCATTGCCAGATTTATTTTGACTGTAAAGACTGTTTTTCCCAGTCAGCAACTAACATCAGCAACTACGGGAATTTCTTCCCTTCCTTCCTTCCTTCCTTCCTTCCTTCCTTCCTTCCTTCCTTCCTTCCTTCCTTCCTTCCTTCCTTCCTTCCTTCCTCTCTTTATTTATTTCTCTTTTTCTTAAATTCTTACTTGAGGTTATTTTTCCATTGATTTTTAGCTTTTAGAGAGAGTGGAAGAGGGAAAGACAGAGAGAAATGTTGATGTGAGAGAAGCACATCAATTGGTTTCCTCCTGCATGCACCCTGACCAGGGCCCTGACAGGGGAGAAGCCTGCAACCGAGGTATATGCCCTTGACAGGAATTGAACCTGGGACCCTTTGGTCCCCAGGCCAATGCTCTATCCACTGAGCAAACCCAGCTAGGGCCATTCTTGCTTTCTTATACCTGACCCCAAATCCGGAGCAGATGCTCATTGATCATAGCATCCTTTCCAGGTGACTCTGAAGTTAACCTCTCAATCTTTCTCAAAAGATATTTGTACATAGACACTATCAATTAGCCAGAGTTGGCACTCAAACAGAAAGTTATTTTCTATCACAAAATTTGAATGCACTTTCTCCCTGAAATGATTGAGGTCTTTGTTTACTTATCTGCAGAATGGGAGCATTGGACTAGAAAAATCTCTAAAATCTTTGCCACTAAAATTTTATGAAGATCACCAATCTATATATTCCCAGAAAATATATAGTTTAGGAATTCCTAGGTATTTTCAATAGAAAATATACTTGAATTACAGTATGTTTACAATATAAAAGTAGCATTACCCATGAACTTACATTCATTTTGCAACCTTCAAATAGTTTTCCTCAGGGTGCAAATTCCTCATGCTTGATCACAGCCCAAAGATAACTTGGTTCTGGAAAATACACAAACACCATATCTTTATTCATCTAGAAGTCCTGTCCTGTATGTGAAGAAAAAGAAAATGAAGAAGAGCCACACACAGTTGAAATATTCCATGTGTCTGGTCTTTACCGAAGCATATTCTCCTGAGAATGACCATTTGAAATATGTTTTACAAATTGAATTTTTAATGGGATATATGTAGTATGAGGTCAGGGGGAATTCTTTGGTTATTTCTTTGAAGTTTAATGTTTTAAATATAATGCCAGTACAGATTTAGGAATCTTTCAAAATTACATAACTGTGGTTTAGTCTTGCTTTTTAACCTAGAGGTATAATTTTTTTTTCTCTTTTGAAAGACACCAGTAAAGCATTGCTCTGAGCAATCTCTCCCTTTCCCACCCTCTTGTCTTTTGGCCAAAACTATGCTCACATCTGTCCAGAGCAGGGGAAGTCCCAGCCACCACGTGGAGTGTTTGTGCTTTCAGCCTGCAGTCCAGGCAATTACTACCTGTGTGGGCAGATCCTCAGTGCATTACTCTTAGGGCCCACAAAACTGAAGATTCAGCAAAACAGACAGGGAGCAGAGGAGGAGGAAGGAAGAGGAGAGAGAAAGAAAGAAATCTCTCTTTCACCAAAATACTCACCATCTTTAGTGTTTCACAACCAGGGTTACAAAAAGAGTAGGCTCTTCCACAAAATACTGACTTCTGCACATGGGCCACGAATTTTCAATCGCACTGTACATGCGCGCTCACACGTGGTATTTTGTGGAAGAGCCGCACTCAAGGGGCCAAAGAGCCACAGTTTGCCGACCACTGGGAGAGTCAGGAATGTGTGCTCCCTTAATAATAGAAGCAAAACAAAGCAAATAAAAAAAACCTTAATGACACTTCAGAATATCTTTACAATGAAAATTATTTATTCTCCGGTTGAAAACTGTGCAGAGTTTACCCATTTCCCTATCACCTCAACTCTATTTACTACAGATTAGTATCTCCACTTGATAGATGAAAGAAATTGAGGCAGAGAAGTTGAATATATTGTACAAAGTCACAGGGCTTAAGCAGTGGTGCTGGAATTTGACTTGGACCATTTACTCTGACCCACAAAATTGGCTCCTGGACTGGACTGTCCCATTGCTAGAACAGATTCATGTATAAGACCTATGCATCTTTCCTAGAGCCTCACAGCTCTGCGGAGAATTAAGTGTTGTAATAATTTCTTTTAGTTCTTAATAGGAAGAGTATGGAGAAAATCTATTTTGAGGGCTTCTTACTTCCACAGAGCCTTTAGCCCGTAACAAATGCTATTTTAGGAATTTCCTATATCATTCTCTCCTTTACAACCCAAGACTACCCCCTCTCTAACCCAACGGGGTGCCACATAACTAAGCCCCTTTCATTCTTCCACACTCTTAAAGCTCATCAGATGATGTGCTGTAGTGTGTGGCGAGGCAGTGAGGCAGAAGCTAGAAAGTCCCCTCTTTAAGGGCCCTTGCAGTGCCTGACTTCCCATCGCTATTAGATGGCTATGTTCCAGGAGAATGAGAGCTACAGACATACCGATGCCACTTAATCACTGTGTCAGTTATTAGTGTTAACCCAGAGAACATCCCCTCCGATTTAGCATTCTGTTAGACATAAACATTTTTTGAGAAATGTGAAAGCCATATTGTGTGATAATTCCAGTTGGCATTAATATATGATCCACTTTAAGAGGCAGGATATGCAAAATGATGTTTTCCCATTTTGTATGTGTAACACTATCTTAACTCTAGTTTAAATGTCTGAATGATCATCAGTAAACAGTACCTTCAGAGGTGTCTACAAATGGATTTGTCACCTCAATCCTCTGTGAGTTCCTCCTCTTCCCTTTCTGACCCTGGGCAATGTTAAAACAGGATAGTGGCCCATTTTCCAGGGCGGTGCCAGGGAGAATACCTATATTAGTAGAATGTGAATGAGATACCTCATGCACCCACCCTGTTATTAGCATTTGTGATTTGGGGATATTGTAATAATAAAGAAGAGTATAAATCTTAACTTTGAGTTTAAATTATTTAGAATATAATTTAAACCTAAACCAATTTCCATATGAGTGGTGGTAAATTGAATTAGGTTTTTTTGAAAATCTTCTGGCTAGGTGCCTTGCAGCTAATCTATATGGTTATGCCATGTGGTTGGGAACAGGAAACACCTGTCTCCCTGCTTGCTAGCACTCACTTAACATGATCCCTGGCAAAACAGTTTTTTCAGCCCCAGTCCAATTCACCAGAGGTCATTTCAGTATGGACTATTTCAACTTGTATTACAGTGTTTAACAGTTTTAAAGCACTTTCTGGATAGGAATCTGTGTTTAACAATTTTCAAGCACTTTCTAGGTATGAATCATTATATAGTCACCAGAGGTTTTTAACTATTGTCTTGAGGTCCTCGGAAAGAGATCATTTGCAAATTTCAAATTCATTGGAATTTCTATACATAAAATACCTTATTTTTACATTTTTATTGTCATAGAGAGAATATATCTCACCTAGCAAAATGGAATGTGTATTTCTAGCTCTTTGTTTTTAGAAAGCATAATAAATAAAATCTATTGTAAGAGTTTCAAATGTCAGTGTAATATATTTGCCTTAGGGCTTTTAGTTTCTCTCTCTTTTTTTTTTTTTTTTTACTTTTTACAGTTCTTGAAAACTGAATCCTCATATTTAATATCCCACTCAAGTGCTGGCTTTGAATTTTGCGATGCAGAGTTTGACAGTTACCACCAATACAGATGCTTCAGATATGCTAACGATTTCAGCTTCGGGAATCAATGTGTAGGCTTTGTTAACATTGCATGATTTCATAATTGGCAATCTGCCTAAATTGACCAACAAAACAATGAGTTTGGGAAATTGCTTTCCCATTCCCTGTGGTTGTGAGTATAGACATTTCTAAAAGAAGGAGATTGAAATTGACTAGACTTGTTTTTGCCCCAACGTGGAAGGGTTGAGGCAAACTCTGACTTAAAAATGGCAAGCTGAAGAATATATGTTATATAAAAAATAGTCCACAATGACTGCACAAAAACCAATCCACAATTATTGCCCTTGTTCGTCAACCCATAAAACTATGTGGTTGCTTGAAAGAGCTCTTTTCACCTCTGATGTAACTATTCTACTTGTGCACCAGCAAAGGATTATTTGATATCCCAAGGAAATGCTGTGTAGCTCTGGCTCTGAGTTTCTATGACACCATGTACCTTATCCCTTAAATTATAATCTGCTCTATATCATATTTTAAATCTGTTCAGTTAAAAAGTCAATTTGACAGACATCAACATAATAGCATAATAGTATTTTCAATGGAAACGAAAATAAATGTTCTGTATAGATTAAAATTTGGTAGCCTACCTGTGAATGGCTTGTGATGTGCCAACTTTGCTTTGTATACTGGTAAAGAACTAGCTGACTAAACGCAGCTTGAGCAGTTGGGCAATAAGGCAAAAAACAAGACCATTGCTTGATTAGGCAGGTGAATTAGAAATACTAGCTGACTTCCCCTACCCCCATCTCCCCTGCTTTGCTACAATGCCCAGCCCCATGCCAACACTCTCCACCTGCAGAACTTAAAGAAGTTTTTGGACAGTCAATTGTCCCAATAAGAGATTGGTCCATGGGAAAAAGGGAGTGTGGGCGTACCAGTTGTATTGTGTCAAAAGCAATTCAGCATAAGTTGTTTCTATACATATAAAAAGAGGAAGCCATGTGTCAACTCCCCCCCATCCCCGCCCCCCAGGAATCGCACATCTCCCAATAGATGCCTCTCTAGATACAGAAAATCCTCTGCCAGCTGTCAATTTATTGCATAGTTTTAAGAAATACATTACTTTGGGAGTCATATCTTTACCAAGGAAACTATCATTTAGAGCAAAAGTAGCTCAGGAGAACAAGAGCAAGATTTTTTTCTTACATCAAGAATTTACTGTCCCCCTCCACCCCCCCCCCCCCGCCCCCGGCCCCGCTGGGGTGGGTTTAATGCCACATTTCCACAAGGGGCTGACTATAGGGGTGATCTTAGAAAGTATTGTTTAGAACTTTTATATCTAACATTCAGGCTATGAGCAATGCAGACCCTGATCACTGGCTGGGGTTTGGGAGCTCTGATATTGATATGCAGGTCTTTAAAAATAAATCTTAAAAATCCCCTGGGGGAAAAAAAAAGTGTAGTTCTTCAGACAAGATCAGTCTTAGCAGAGAGGAGGTGCCATCTTCCTTCCTGTTTCTAGAAGTCAAATATAAGGGTTAGAACTTCCACTGCCTCCTGGGAAAATTAATTGTCCTTGAGGATGGAAGCCATGTGTTGCAAAGTAAAAAAACTAGAAGAATCTTGAGTTCCCAATACTTTTGGAGAGCCAGAAAAAAAACTTTGGATTGCTTATCTCTGAACTACTGTTTCATGAAAAAAAGAAATACTTGTGTGATTTATTCACTGTATTCAGTATTATGTTACTCATAGGCTTATATAACTGATGAGTCTTCCAATACTAACAGTACATCCTTTCCTCTAAAAAAAACTAATAATCTATACATGGAAATATCTCAAAATGGAAATTAATTTTTAAACTACTCCATGCTTTACTATTCCAATTTGGGGATAAGAAGAAATTGGAAAAAAATAATATAATCCCTTGTGAAATAAAAACCAAAATGGAAGCCAGAACCTACCTTTCCTTTTAAACCGATGGCTCACACGCAGGTTAGTAAAACTCATAAAGATCCATTTCCTGAAATACCCACTTAAACTGTAAAGAAAGTTTAAGCCTTATTTCCTTATCAGTATGACTCAGCACATTGTAGCCAATCAGTGATGATTTAGGTATTCTGCTTGTGCTAACCAATGAGAATTGAGCTCTCTGAACTTCCTCTAGCTTCATAAGTCTTACTGTAAACTTCCTAAAACAACCTTCTCACCTCTTTTGAAGTCTCCCTGTTCAAGAAAAGTTTGTTTTTTGCCCAATAAAAATATCCATATCAAGTAAAGCTTTCTGAACTTTCTATTGACACTCTTTGCACATAAAATCCCAATTTTAGGAAGACATGAAGAAAAGAAGGAAAGAAAAGTAGGTGGGAGGAAAGAGGGCAACACATTTCATAGGACAATTTTGATATGAAAATAACATGTTGACTTTGATTTGTCTCCAGGAATAGCTTGGACTAATTGGGCTCTCCTTTTCCTCTAACATAAAATGGGAATTCCTGGAGCAATATGAGGGGAGTGGGCATATTAGATCTGCCTTACACTTGAGCAGGAAGGGTAAAAGCAGAGACTGTGGCTTTCGTGTGGGAGCAAGGTCTCTTATTATAGGAGTTAACTATCAATGTTTGTTAAATTACTAAGAGTAATTGTCCGAATACACCAAGACTGGTGATTTCTTATAGAATATCCTAGGAGCCATAGATTCGGAATCCCTGCTTTTAATTTTTCATCTGTTCCATTTACTATTTTCCCAGAAAAATGGGGTGATGCTTTTCCCCCCATTAAATTATTTGAAGTCAGTTTGTGTGGGTTTTTTTTTTCATTAAAAATTCTAATTTTCACAAAATTCAAAGAAAAGCCCGTTTTCTAAAGAGATATACATACATCAGAATTCACTCAATACAAACTCAAAAATGGGTTTTTGGAAGGATATTTTTGCTTTGGCCTTGTAGACAATAGTATGAAGTCTCTTGAAACCTTGAGAAGTATATGAGAAAGAAATGGAAGATCAACAAATGTGAACTTTCCAATGATGGGAATATTTCTGCAGAATGAACCAAGAGTTTTATACATCAGTTTCACCACAGACAAGAATCTGAAAACACTTGGGAACCCCACAGCCTTCTTTTGAAGATTCCTTCTGCTTCGACAGAAGGAATTGAAATGTGGATTTCTTATTAATTTCTGATCTGTCAAAGACAACATCAGTAAGGTATACCTTGCCAAAGATGATGTCAGCCTTGAAGACAAAAGAAAAAATTTGACATGATTTCAAAGAAATGTCTTAGAGAATTCTGGGTTTCCTTGACATAAGCCACCCTTATCTGGAAGAGTGGCTATGAGAATGTACTGTTTCTGCTTGCTAATGCATACTTTTATGAGTTTGAATTTTCTGCAGCTTGCTGTTAAATACAAGATGATCAAAAGCAATTGCTTTTCAAAAATAGCATGCAAGAGACCACTCATCAATTTAACTTATTCATATCCACAAATGCAGTCTTCATATGGAAAATTACTTGGAGCAGAATTAAACTAATTTGTACAGTTGAGCTTCCAATTTTTCAGTGCAATAGCCACAGTTTTACAGCAGTTATTAACAAAAGACAATTTTTGAAATATAATTTTAAAAATTTTATTATGTGAAGGAAATAAACTTCTAAGGTACTATAATGAATCTTAGGTAAACTTCTGAATGCAAGTGTTGATATATATTGGAATAAGCAGAGGTGGAAGAGGTTTGTAGATTTCTTTAATCTTAAAAGGTCCATGGCTCTAAAAGTTTGAGTCACTTTTATCTGGTTTATTTTTTTTTATTGTTATAGTTTTCAATGATTGGCAATACATGCATCCTACCTGCATGTGTTTTAAATTTTCTCTTTAATTTTATTTTGATAATCAATGACAAGTCTTCCGACTTTCATATGTAAAAAGAATTTACCATTATTTTATGAATGCTTATAAAATAAGGGTTGGAACCCCATAGATTATTTCTCTCTCTCTCTCTCTCTCTCTCTCTCTCTCTCTCTCTCTATATATATATATATATATATATATATATATATATATATATATATATATATATATATATATATATAATTTTGCTACTATTTTGTTAGGAACTTTTTTGTCTATGTTCATGAGAGATATCTGTCTTTACTTTTCTTATCTATACTTTTCTTATAATGTCTTTGTCTGGTTTTGGTAATATGCTGGGATCATAAAAAAGTAGGCCATAAATAGATCCAGAGACAGAGAAGCATTGAACAGCCTGTCAAACTTCAGAGGGAAGGCAGGGAAAGGGGGATGGGTAAGAGATCAACCAAAGGACCTGTATGTATGCATGTAAGCATAACCAATGGACACAGACAGTAGGGGGTTGAGGGCATGTGCCGGGGAGAAGTTAATGGGGGGGAAAAGAGATATATGTAATACTATATGTAATACTTTAAACAACAAAGAATTTTTTTAGAAAAGTAGGGAAATGTTCCCTCTCATTTTATTTTCTGGAAGTGATAATATAGTTCTACCAATACAAATTTTATGTAGTTCCACCATTATAAATAACTGGCATTCTTTATTTATAAATGTTTGGTAGAATTCACTATTGAAATGATTTGTTCTTAAAGTATGTGAGTTAAAACCTATAGTATTTAATTACAATTTAATTTAATAGGCTTTAACTATAACTTAATTTCTTTAGTGGAAAAAGGCTTTTTTAGTTAATGGGCTTTGTCTTGATGAATTTTGGCAGTGCATATCTTTCATGGAATTGCTCCATTTTATGTAAGCTTTTGAATTTGTGAGCATAATTGTTGTGGTTGTATTTTCTTATTATTTTATTCAGTAATTATATTTCCATTTAATTTCTGATATTAGTAAATTGGGTCTCCTTTCTTTTTTTATGATTAGCCTGGGTAGAATGTAGACTTCAGCTAATAATACAATGCAATTGATAGATACAAGGAGAAATAGAGCATGTTAGGAATAGGAAATTTTAGTTGGTCTTCTCTCTAATAAAGCAAGAGGGTAAAGGAAGATATAGAAGACCGAAGTAACATATTTAAGAAAATAGATCTAATTGATATACATCAAACTCTATACTCTAAAAACAAAAAAATTACCTTATTTTCCAGGGTTCATGTAATAATCACAAAAATTGACCACATATTACTTCACAAAGAACACTTTCTAAAAATACAAACTAAAAATATAATACTACTATATAAACCATTCTCTGATTTTATTACAAAACTAAGCATTAATTAATGACAAATACCATAAACAACTATGGTAGTAAACCCTAGTACTCCTAGTCTTATCCAGTGTTAAGCAATTTATAGAAGATGGAACTTTTGCCTTGTAAAAAAGGCAAAATGAGATCAAACCAAATTAGACATATAATCCCCCCTTGAAAAATCATCAACTCAACCAAAATGATGCTAGAGCATGGACCTAACCATGTAAGAATCGCTATGTGCTAGTGGTAACTAGCATAATTCAACATTTTATTTTCTAATTACGTATTTTTTGTTTAAATAGAAAGTTATTTGAGTAGTGTCCTTGGTTTGTGGAATGACTATATAATGCTTCCTTTAAACTTCTTACAGAATTTTCTGTCAATATACACATATTTCTGAGAATGCTTCTGGTTTGTTATATAATTTTTATGATGCTCTGAGGTGATTTGAAAACATTGGAAAATAATTATATGTTCTATATGCCGTAGCAACTGTTTCTATGTTCTCATTAATATTAGAATGGGAAAATTTGCACTTTACAGAATATTAACTCCTTAATAACTTATTTATAGACTATAGAGATCCATGTCCAAATTTGAGATCAAGCTTCTTTTCTAAGAGACAAGTGCATTTAATCTTCAGCATTGAAAAACGTGGAGTTTTAAATACTGTCAAATTTTTCCATAATAACTGCAATCAAAAAGTCATTTCCGCAGCTGAAGGCTTTGTATCACATGGCAGATGCTCCCCAAGGGGAAGTAAATCTCTCAAGCTCCCAGAATGTTATTTCTGAACAGAGTGGTTGATGGTAGGTTAATTTCATGTTTGATACACTTTTAGTTAATTTCCCTTCTAATTAAATACAATTTCTTTCATTGAGTTAGTGGATAATTTTGAAATGTTTCAAAATTTATCACCAATAAATCGTTCTAAGAAAATCTGTTTGAAGCAGGGATAATTGAACAATGTGTGGTTATGACAAATAATTCAGATACTTACTGTTGTCATTATGAGACTATTAAGATTGTATAAGAAAATTTTTCTATTGCAAATTAGAAAATTAAAAGATTATGTCAATTTCATATACAAATTAGTGACAACTGCTGCATTTAATTTTCCTCATACATCTTTAGAGGCTGTTTTACTCCCACGAATTTGTTGTTCAATTCAAATGTAAATCTGTCAAGAGTGACAAAATACATATTATTCCAAGAAATAAAACCATAAAAGGTACTTCTCTGATAACTTTATCTTTCTATCATTATTCACTGAAAACACTTTGGCTCACTAGCCACATAGCATGCTCTAACTTAATCTCAATTCCTGCTTCATTCATCAAGGATGGTTTCTGTCCTTAACACTTAATTGCAATCACACTCATTAAGGTAAATGGTTTGCTGTCTTATATATATCCTTTGTTTAATCTCATCAACACCATTATCTGACTAGGTCACTCCTCCTTCACCAACCCCTCCTTCACCTGCTCCTCCTCTTCGCCTAAGGTCTCCTCCTTTGCTTGTGCATTTCTCATGCTGGTCATGAAATAAGTCTGTAGTGAAAAAGTTACAATTATTCCATCTCCAGATAAACTGGTGGCAAAAATATTATTCCAGAATGTGTAAAAAATAAAACTTTTCAGATGACTTGAATACTATTTCTATAATTTAGTTGAAACAATATGCCTTTCCTAAAATATATTAAAAATGAACTTCAGTGATAAACTAACCACATTGGTCAAAGGGTGTAAAATGAACCATTTCTGAAACAAAAATGAATACATACACTACAGTTGCTTTATTAATTTAAACATTTTAGAGATCATTTTTCAAACTGTTTCAGTGGCCTATAGCCAAATTCTATGCTCCAGGTGAACAAAAATCTATCCTTTCTAAATGAACAGTATGGACTGCCAGTTTCCTTAGAGGAGAGGAATGTTTAATGTATTTTCTCTGCTATAACTATCAATAATGATGTAGATAAACTGTAAAATATAAAAAGAACCTTTTTGTAAAGCTTAAGCTTTGCTTCACTCCTGTGTTAAGATGATAAATGCAATTTGTACTCCCAGGAAAACAAAAATTTGAACTAAAATGTAGTACCATGTCACATCAGAATTAAAAGGCTACTTATGTCTCAACCATATGGATGAACATCAGAAAAAAATAATGTCAACTAGATATATGTTTTTAGCAAAAGAAAAATATATGCGTTTTCATTTTCTGGCTTAAAATACTGCTATTCTAATGTCTTTCCCCCAAAGCTCATGAATATACCATACATCTAAGATAATACCAGTGAATTATGAAACTATAAACTATTCAGTGTTTAATAAATTAATAATAGGTCTGAAAGTATGGAATAAATCCACATAGCACATAGCACACAGTTAACTCTTCACAGGCTTATAATTTTTAAAACTCTGAAATCAGATTATTTTCTAATAAAACATGTCATAATTATTTCATAATGTGATAAGGAAATTAAGATCTAATAAAAAGTAATGTCATCACAGTTTGTTGAATTGGTATGTAAGGACACTGGACTGTGATTATTCTTTATAACAGCAAATATGAAAATGCTTAGTAGTTTTAGTTGCAGTTAAATAGAATGGATTGAAGCTTTACTGTTTGTCTTAGAATCTACAGGAAGGAAATGTATTAGTATTTGAAAAACTGATGGATGGAAGAAGCAGGCCAAGGTAGGGGTCAGCTTTGGGCAATGGAAGGGAGGCCTCAATAAAAAGTCAAAAATGGCAAATGTGGGTCAGATCAGAACAGTGCAAGCGTTATGGTGTATTTTAAGAAAGTGTAATGTTATGTCAGGGTTAGTAAGGGAAGTCAAGCAGATGAATGATATAAATGCCCCCTATTTCAAATTGACCGTATGCCTATTTTTAATTTGTGAATTTCTAAAAAAAAGAAATGGAGAAGTCCAGAATCACACTACATAGCTCAGACTTCTATTTGTGATTTATTTATGATTGAATCACTACTAGACAATATCTTTATCTAGAAAATAATTTCTACCTAGACAAAAATCCGATATTTTTTCATAGTCTGTTCTTTTCCTTGGTGTTCTTTTCTACACAACCAAAATATTATTATTTAAATTCATTATTGTTTAAAGTATTACATCTGTCTCCTTTTCTCACATTGACCTCCCCCCAGCCATTCCCACTCCCAGCACATGCCCTCCCCCGCCACCCAGTCTGTGTCCATTGGTTAAGCTCATATTCATGCATACAAGTCCTTTGGTTGATCTCTTACCTGCTCAGCCCCCGCCTTCCCTCATAGGTTGGACAGTCTTTTAGATGCTTCAATGACACTGGTTCTATTTTTGCTCATCAGTTTATGTTGTTCATTATATTCCACTAATGAGTGAGACCATGTGATATTTATCTTTCTCTCACTGACTTATTTCGCTTAGCATAATGCTCTCCAGTTCCATCCATGCTGTCACAGATGGTAAGAATTTCTTGTTTTTTACAGGAGTGTAGTATTCCATTGTGTAGATATACCACAGTTTTCTAATCCACTCATCTGCTATGGGCACCTAGGCTGTTTCCAAATCTTTGCTATTGTAAATTGTGCTGCTATGAATATAGGGGTGCATATATCCTTTCTGATTGGTGTTTCTGTTTTCTTGGGGTATATTCCTAGAAGTGAGATTACTGGGTCAAATGGGAGTTCCATTTTTAGTTTTTGAGCAAACTCCATACTCTTCACAGTGACTGTACCAGTCTGCATTCCCACCGGCAGTGTACTAGGATTCCTTTTTCTCTGCATCCTCACCAGCACTTGTCGTTCGGTGATTTGTTGATGATAGCCATTCTGACAGGTGTGAGATGGTACCTCATTGTCATTTTGATTTTCACCTCTCAAATGATTAGTGACTTTCAGCATGTTTATTGTTAAAGTTTTTATTTCTTGCTTTATGAAAAAAGTAATATTGTTACACTTATTATTTTCCTTATAAACTTTAAAGTTAAGGTGTTTAATTTTGAAAATAAATTCCTATTGTATTTCTTTTTTCAATTAAACATTAATTTAGTTGTAACTGACATCTTTATTATAAAATTTCTAACAAAGCTCAAATAACATTTTTCCATTTATTAATTTAAAAGTTTCTTAGTAGCATTTATTTTTCCATATTTTCTATTAATCTTTTTTTTCTTTCATCCTCATCTGAGGATATTTTTTCCATTGATTTTCAGAGAGAGTGAAAAAGAGGGAGAAAGGGGAGAGAGAGAGAAACATCGATTGGTTGCCTCTTGCACATGCCCCCACTAGGACTGGGTAATCTGCAACCTATGTATGTGCCCTTAACCTGGAATTGAACCTGCAACCCTGCCATCTGCAGGCCGATGCTCTAACACATATCTCCTTTTAGGCAATGCTGAAAAGATCATGATTGAGCAAACCAGCCAGGGCTAAATATTAATCTTTTTATTCCTATTTTTTAATTTATTGTTTGTATATAGGCAGACTCCTAATATTTTATGTGAATCTTACATCTACCACTTTACTATGTAACTTGGTGTTTATAATATTCTCTAGGGTTCATCAAAAAATTATAATTTTACTCTTTCCAATTTTAAAGCTCATTTCTTTTTCATTGTATTATTTACATAGTACCATTCGAAATCACTCTTGTGCTGAAGTGTCTTAATAAGTTTATTAGGTAGTTTTGCAATTCTTTGTGAAAGAGGTATACTGCAGAATTTTGAAGTACTGAAGGCAGTGAAGTGTAACTCTGAGAGGAATGCCCTGGGAGAAGGCTCTGAAGGGGAGCAGATGACTGATGTGGGCACAAAGTATTCCAAGAGATGATTTTTCAAACTCATTTTGCTGATGAACTAACCAAGGCAGAGTAGCATCCGCCTTTTGCTTATTCCCTGGTTTTATCGAACATCATTTGATTGGCTATCTTTCTCCTAACCAATTTCAGATGCTGATTGAGGTTCTGAAGCTTCTCTCGTCATCTGCTCCCACTACTCTCTGGTCTTTCTTTAGTACTAAGGGCTAAGTGTAGTCATCTTCTTAAATGTGTGACCAGCTATATTTGTGAGCTACTGTCCACTTGGTTCCACCGGTCACTCATCTTAATTTTGGAGTAATAGCTCTCCCCACCCCTCATACCTTGCTCCCAGTGCCGGGGCTCTGCTTCCCTGAGGGGACTCAGCTCCGGTCCAATGGCTTGTGACCTGCCACTTCAAGGGCAAAACTTTCATGTAACCCACTAGTTATCAACCTTGACAACACATTAAAATTACCCAGGGAGCTATACAATTTTTTTACAGGTCTGTATTTCAACCATACATGTCTGCATTTCAACCCTAGATACCTGATTTCATGAGTCTGAGGTGGGCCCCACAACTGTGCAGTCAGTTTGAGAACCACTGATCTTATTTGGCTATAAAATACAATCTGCTTCTCTTCTCTTTTTGGCTGACATTCTATCACTACAGGGACACCCATGGATGATTGAGGCCTAAGTTAGCCTGGGTGTATCAATTTTCTTTGGCCATGGTTCTCTGTAGGATCTCCCTGGTAGATGTTCTATTGTCGCCCTGCCTCACCTATCAGCCTATTCAAATTTGGTAAATTACCCCCCACCCCCCTCTCTCTGTTACCTGGGCTGGAAGGAGCAAGCATAATTCACACTTTAATCACTCACATGGGTCGTGGTGGCAAAGCCAGGGCCTGGAACCAGGTGTACTGACTTCTAGACATCTGTTCTTTGCATCATGACTGACTGTCTTTAACTTAGTTTATTATTTACTTTGCCATATTCTAGAATCTCCCTCTTTCTCTACATTTTGGCTTGGTACACTCAATAAATATAGATTGGTGATTATTTATATTTTTACACATTTTTCTCTCTTTGTACACATATCTCCTTTTAGACAATGCTGAAAAGATCATGATTTATTATTCCACGTAGTAAGTAACAGCTGGAGTCAATTAAAGTGAGTCTAACTCATATACCACATGGCACAGAAGCTGGATGAAGTTTTTATTGAAGCTAGACATTGGTAATATAATATGGAACGTATATAGACTCTCGATCACATTTCATTCCACATGTCCTTGAATTTAGGTATTATAAGAAAGCATGATCAGATAATGAGAAATTATGATGTCTTAATTTTTTTTCAAAGAAATAATTTTTCTTTCATCGATGTCTCCACAACTATGCTTCAAAACAAAATACAAATTCTTTTTCACACTCTAAGACTGGAAGGATCTTCAAATGAAATAGCAAAAATGTGACTTACAGCACCACTTACTAATGTTTCATATGTCATAACATTATTTTTTTCCTCTTTAAATCATCCAGGAACAAGCAATAGGTCTTTTTTTTTAAAAAAAAAATGTCATTGATAATTGGAATTTTATATTTTAGGAATAACCTAGGAAATAAAGCTAATTAATCCACATACAGGGGCTTAAAAAAAGCCATTCCTAAAAAAAAAATCACATTTCTGTAAATTAAGGTACTATACTAGACATGCACATCACATTATATAGTTAATACTTCGGTCACTAAAGACTTAAAGAGATATCCTATATTTAGCCTGCAACAACTAATAGCAAATGTTGTATTTTTAATGTTTTATTATCAAATATCTAAAATTTAAAAATTATAAAATGTTAAACTATTTTTTAACCAATGGAAACTGTACTCAATTGACATTATATGTGAATCCCAGACACACACAGACTTTAAAGCTAAAAGTAGAGCCTGAGATTATATTCTCCATGTATCAGATCACATTTAAGGACTGAGCTCTTGCTCTCATTCAATTACTGGGTATGTCAGTTGTTTAAATAGTGGACAGTACAATTTTACCTTCATATGCAATGGAGCAATGGGGTAGAGATCTTTGAAAAAGGTGAGTCTAAAATAAATGTGTTTTTTTTTTCTCAACAGAAATGCTTAAAGTGTAGGTTAGTCTAATTTTTATAAAAACTCATCTTTTTCTCCCATATACTCCAGTAATTCTGTGATAGAGCACTCTAATTTCTTTCATTTCTAAATCTAGTTAGAATCTTCACACTGCAGCCACACTCTTTATTTACATATCCTTTAGGATGTGTCCCGTATGCAAAAGCAAAGTTGCAACTTAGTGCAAATAGAGATCCTTGGCTGTCACCATCGTGGAGAAGATCAGGACATTTCTGAGTTGGATACAAAATGTGGTTGAGATTATAAAGCCAGTGTGAGCCTGCTAAAGTTCACCGTGGAGTTGGGGGAAAGGGACCATGTATGTAGCTGAGGCTCTGGAAGGATAGTCCAGGCTGTACTGGGAGACAGCTGAGTTCAGAGAATCAGGTCCATGCAACAAGGACTAAGGTGGAATCCAAATCGACAGGAGGAGAACTGCCAAACTTCACTTCAGAGCAAAGACTACATTTTTATGAAAGCAGAGACAATAAATTATTCCCTCTGGTGACACAATTGTTTATTGGAGACAGTGGCCAATATCTTAGGCCAGATGGGAAGCTATCAAGGAGAGAGAGCAGCACTTGGAGCAGAATTGCACTCCTAGGTACTTCCTATTCCCACTCCTTCCTTCTGTCAACAAGAGAAGCAAGAGAAGACAAGAGTCCCAAGAGCCCCTTTTTAAAACCTTAAGTATCTGCTGACTTTGGGCTACATTTGTTTCTCTTTTTCTAGGTCTTAAAGATGTAATGTTAGGTTGTTTATTTGGCCAGATTTCTACTACAAATTACAAATTGGGATTCAGGAACTAAAAACAAATTTCAATTAGGAAGTAAAAGGACACTTTTAATTGTGTTCATTTTGTAACTGCAATCATTTAAAGCACATTATAAATTGAGTTCTTTGCCCTATAGACTTCTCACATTCAGGATTGTTCTTGGCAGCTCTAAAAATTATTATAGCCATAGTTCCTTAACAACTATTTAGGTCTAGGTACTGTTCTAAATACTTTAAGGTCTTAACCACAAAGGAAACTATTATAATCTTCATTTTATAGCTGAAGTAACTGAGGCACAAGTTAAATTGTCCAAAGCACATGGTTAGTATGTTGTAGTATCTGACTCTAGACCTCATGTGCTTACATAACTACATTACACAGCTTCTCATGACACTCACTTTCTCATTGCCTTTTGAGTGACTTTAAAGTAAAAATGTCTTTAGATGTTTTTAATATCTTTTCCTCTTTTTATTGTTCTGAAGTTTAAAATATGTGTAAGTGTGAGTCTTGTAAAATTTAAAGTGATGGGCATTTGGTGAGCTCTTTCATTCTAAAAAGTGTCTCACATCAAATCTGTTTCCTCCTTTCCTTCATCTTTTGTCTTTGTTTTATAGAAACCCCCAAATACTGGAGTTATGGGAACTTAATTCTGGGGTACATATGACCACACTAAAAGGTTTGGTTTTCCCATTTTCTGCAAAATATTTTGGCTAAGAGGACAGGGCAAAATAAGAGTAGACTAGGTTTTGTTAACAAACAAACCAAAAAATGTATGACTTTAACAACAGTAGAGCCTGGAGTCTTTGTCCCATGCCTCCACTCTGGACTTAGGCTGACACTGGGTGTAGCCAGTATGGCAATGCTGCTGGTCTGAGATTTACGGAAAGAGATTTGGAGTGGTTGTAACCATTAAATGATCTGCTCAAAAAAGGGACACATATCACTTTCTCCGATCATTCCTTGGTCATAACTAGTCACATGGTCCTGTAAAACTATCAGTTAATTTGCTTGGGAACGAATGTGGATGTTTGCGATTTGTTTGTTCAGGATTAGTGAAGGTAAATGGGTGTCTAACAACAGTTATTTCATACTTACACTTTCACTGAATTTTAGCTCCACTTTCCATTTCCACACTTAATCATACCTCCTGATTCTGAGACGAGCGCTTCTTAGAGCTTCTCTCTGAAAATGTACTAGCTTTTTTGTTATAGCATATTTAGGTTGCAGCTTCTCTCTTCAGCAAAAGTGTGGATCTTTCTCACTGGTCAGGCATGTTCATTCCCTTATTCCTGTTCTACTCAATGTTATGCTTTTATCCTTCTTTGCAATTCATTCCGTTTATTTCAGTGGAATCTCAAAAAGAGTGAGGCAGACTATAGTATTATCTGACTTCTATAACCTTAAGCCAGAATACTTTTTTCCAGTCTCAGATTTTATTCTTACATTGAGATACACCTAAATCCTATCTAATAAAAGAGAAACATGGTGATTGGCGTACGACCGCTATCCTTCCCATTGGCTAATCAGGGGCGATATGCAAATTAACTGCCAGCCAAGATGGCGGCCGGCAGCCAGGCAGCTTAAACTGAACATGAGGCTTGCTTGCTTCAGTGACAGAGGACTGCAACATTCCCTGCCTGCCTTGCCGGCCTCTGAGCCTGCAGTTTAAGAAACATAGTAACAAATATAGAAGTTAAACAAAACCCCAGAAACCAGCTTTCAGCGAGCTGGGATCTCAGAGCTGGAGTTGAATCAGAGTTTCGATTATAGAACTGAAACAAACCAGATACCTGCTTTCAGAAGCGGAGGCCTAAGAGCTGGAGCCAGGCTAAAGCTGGCCCAGAATAAAAAAAAGAAAAAAGAAAAAAAGGAGCAGTTGGGAGCTTCAGTCACAGCCTGAAAAAAGCCCTCAGCCCCTTACCCAGACTGGCCAGGCACCCCAGTGGGGACCCCCACCCTGAAGGGTGTGTGACCAGCTGCAAACAGCCATCATCCCCTCATCCAGGCTGGCCAGGCACCCCAGTGGGGACCCCCACCCTGATCCGGGACACCCTTCAGGGCAAACCAGCCGGTCCCCACCCATGCACCAGGTTTCTATTCTATATAGTAAAAGGGTAATATGCCTCCCAGCACCGGGATCAGTGGAGCCGCGAGGCCTCCTGGCACCCGGATCAGCATGACAGGGGGCAGCGCCCAAACCCCCTGATCGCCCTGTGGCTCTGTGTGACAGGGGGCGGGGCCACAACCTCCCTATCCGCCCTGCTCTGTTTGTGACAGGGGAAGGCGCCCCAACCCCCTGATCGGCCCTGCTGTGTGTGTGACAGGGTGCGGCGCCCTAACCCTCCACCACCCCCCCACCACGGGCCCTGCTCTGTGTGTGACGGGGTAGAGCCATAACCTCCCCATGGGCCCTGCCCTGAGTGTGAGAGTGGCGGCGCCCCAAACCCCTGATTGGCCCTGCTCTGTGGGTAATAGAGGGCAGCGCCCCAACCCCTTGATGGGTCCTGCTCTGTGCGTGACAGGGGGCAGCTCCCCAACCCCCTGATTGGCCCTCCACTGTGCGTGACAGGGTACAGAGCTCCAACCCCGCTGATGGGCCCTGCTCTGTGAGTGACAGGGGGCAATGCCCTAACCTCCTGATTGGCCCTGCTCTGTGCATGACAGGGGGTGGCCACAAACTCCCCATCGACCCTGCCTTGAGTGTGACAGGGGACTGTGCCCCAACCCCCCCAATCGGCCCTACCCTGAGCGTGACTGAGGGTGGCATCGCAACCTTCCAATCGCCCTGCTCTGTGCATGACAGGGGGCAGCGCCCCAACTCCCCAATCGGCCCTGCTCTGAGCCCGACCAGGGGCTGCACCTAGGGATTGGGCCTGCCCTCTGCCACCCGGGAGCAGGCCTAAGCCAGCAGGTCATTATCTCCAGAGGGGTCCCAGACTGCGAGAGGGCACAGGCCGGGCTGAGGGACCCCCCTCCCCCCCCCCCCCGAGTGCACAAATTTTTGTGCACCGGGCCTCTAGTATATGATAAGAAAAAAATACTTCAAGTGCTTTGAGATCACCCTTTTATACAAATCAGAAATATAGTTTAGGTTTGTTTTTACTAGATCTATGGGACAAATATATTAGAATTTTAAACTTTGATATTACAGTGGGATTACAAAGGTAACTGGTCTTTGTCTTGAAAAAGTGTATGATTTATCAGGGTAGGAAGATACGGATACATGCATATACAATATTAATTTAAAAAATTAACAACTATGGGAGTACAGGAGATGGAGAAATTATATTTAACTGTTAGATGCAAGAAAAATCTATATAGGAGGATGATTGAAATGAACCTTTTTCCCTTTCTTTTACCCACCCTCCCCACTTCTTCTACTTCCCTTTTTGGATTCTAGTTTTCATGCTCTGCCATCTAAGTGTGAAACATTTGATTCCTTCATAGGAAAGTGAGAAAATTTCTACTTTATTAGACTTAATTTTAAACATGATCTAAAACCTTAGACATAGTTTTATTAAAAAACTTACCTAAGAAGCAAGACATTATTTGGGCACATACATGCAAATTAATACCTTTCTTAAAATCATCTGTTATATCCTTTTAAAATTTATTATCTATAATTATAAGAAATTTGAATAAATAAAATTGGCATAAAAGAGAGATGAGGGGTCACAAGATTCATTAGGCTAAGTACATGTTTATTTCTAACTTTTTATTTTTTGGCCCACCACATCTAAACTTATGATTTCAAGTGCTATTTATATATTAACTGCAAATCTGGAGTTTTCCTTCTGGATTTTCCTGCTGAGATACACACTCATATTCTATAGCTACTCTACACATTGTTTTCTCATAGGCACATAAAACTCAACCTTTTCTAATGAACTCATTATTTCTCTTCCCAATCCAGCCCCTCTTATGACATCAGTTACTTAGTAAATGGTTTGCTCACGTATCTGGAATCCTGGCTAACTTTTGTTCAGTTGTTTCATTTAGGGTTCTTTGGGCCCAAGTAACAGAATGGCTGAAACCTCTCTACTTGATTATTGTTTTAATTGCCTCCTGATCATTGGCCTATATCAGAACTAAATACTAATAGGATCTTCTTGACATGGAAGATCTATGCCATTTCAAGAAATATTTTGTAATCATTGCCATGCTTATTTCCAAAGTGCTCACATTTTCTGCACCCCAAATACAGAGTAGGATATGACAGGAATTGGCAGCTCTTTTCTTGTTCAGGCAAAGGGAAGCTTCACCATTAATATAGGGTTTTTTTCAACTAGATTGAGAGAATATAACATATTTTATTAACTTTTAAAGAATGTGCTTTTGCAATGAACATGGCTAAGTTCTAGTAAACTTTAACACATGCTTTCTCATGGCTATATTAAAACAAATGAAGCAACCTTATTTGTTCACATATCTTATTACCCTGCTGCTGTTAATAGTAGAATGGCTTAAAAATGATATACTTAATCATGATTTTAAATTTAAAATTGAGTTTATATCTTATGACCCTTGTTAAACTTATTAAACTGCCATTGTCATGTTAAAGGATGTATGGTAACCTAATTCATTCTATGAATATCCATTTTATCTAGGGAAATGCTTGGTATTAGATCACACACAGAGGCCCATGTCTCATAGTTTTGAACACCACATTTTAACCACAATGCTAGAGAAACTTGAGAAATCATTTCCCATTTAGTCATCACTAAGAATGGAAAGGGATGAACAAGAAGAGACTAAGAGCCAAATATGTATTTTTCTACGTATGTGGGAATTTTAAAAGAAATTAACCAGTAAGCAGATTCATGACAGGGGTAAGGTCATGTACTGGAAATAATCACCCCACAGTATGCTCCTGGAATGCACTTTTGGCAGAATCTGGACTGCTTATTTTTGAATTAGAGCCATTCAGATAAGTAACAAAAGCTGTGATATTTAGAAAAAATATTATTTTATATAACATTTACTTCATTATTTTATGTGTGTATTGAATATCTTAAAATAACATAAATCCTGGAATCCCACCATAGGGAATGATATGGTTCTATTATGTATAAAAAAGATTATCGTTTGATTGTGAGGACAAAGAGAACCAATGGAGAAATCCACAGATAATTATCCTCGTTCAGTTGTATGCACTTTCCATTTCCCACCATAAGAGGTAACCTAATTAAATTGGATCTTTATAATGACGACACTATAGCACTTACTATAAACCAAGTATTATTAACTCTTCTACATTTATTAACCTATTTGATCACACCAATTCTATAATATTGGTACTAGTGTTATGTTGGTATTGTAAGCAACCCCACCATTCTTTGGACATTGTTTCTGTAAATGCTGATTCTAATATGTAGCTCGTAGATAAACAACATGTTTGTATAAGAATTCTAGGAAGTAACTTCAAAAGACACAAATTCTGGCCTTCAGGCATTCTAGCTCCAGGAGATTTCCTAACTTCACCCATAAAACCAGGATGATGTAAAACCAGGATGATGAAAAACAGGGTGATGCACACCAGATCATTGCTTGACCAGTTTCGAGGTCCTTATCAGAATGGACTCTACTGGTCTGTTACACAGAGGACCTTTCAAACCCTCTCCCCATGGCCTCTTTGTTCAGGCAAAGGGAAGCTTCTACATCAATATAGTTTTTTCAACTAAATTCCCCTCCTAATAAGAACAACTGCCCGCAGTGAGATGTTAAGACAAGAGTCCCCCATCTTCTCAGGCTGCCAGCTCTCTAATAAACCATTTTTCCTGACACTAAGCACTTGTCTCTCGAGTATTGGCTTTCGAAGCAGCGGGCAGCCAAAACTAAATTTGGCATCAATACTGTTGTTCTCTTCATTTTCTGGAGGCTAATAGAGGTTAAGTACATCACTCAGAATAAAAATATACTAACTCGGAAATAGTTCAGGGGAGAGATGAGGGTCAACTAGGAGGTTTGGTGATGAAAATGGAAAAAAAGTATATAGATATTCAATATAATTTAGAAGTAAAATTGCTTGGCCTTGCTCAAATACGATCTTGGTAAGAGAAAAGATCATAAATTATAGTGATTCCTCGGTTTTTGGCTTGAGAGCTCTGTGGATGATACTGCCATTTACTGGGTTGGGATGGGGGGGGGGTGGAACCATTTTGGTGGAAGGGAGGGAACTTGAGGTGGTAGAGGGTACATTGCAATAAGAGTTGTTTTCCTACACAACTACAGAGTTGGGCTCTATGGGAAGTAGACTCCAAAATGGAGACATGTATATAAGTGGTTTATCACAAAGTGTTCTTAGGAGTAATACCTATGAGAACAGGAAGGGAGCAGGACTGTGCAGGGGAAGAGCGTGTGTCAGACAGTTGTAACCGAGTTCTTAGCCATTTTGTGGGACGCTCTGGATGACCCCTCAGTGATGGGCTGAGTTAAGGCAAGTGCTCCGAGTTTTTGTAACCTCCCCATCTATCCCCTTGGAGGCACAAAGCAGCTTCCTTCACCCCAAGGTGATTTCTGGAAGGGACTTAGCTGTGAGCCCCAGTCAACCCTCCTGGAAAATGGGAGAATAAGTGCCTCAGTCTTGAACATAGGTATCTGGGTGTTGCACCATAACCTCTCCTACACCTATTAAACCACCGGCGGAACACACTGGATATATCAAATTGGATATATCAAATTGGATATACAAATCTAGACAAAATGGAAAAATCAAGGCTGGGGATGGAAATTGGTGAACTCATCATAAGCCTATAAGCAGTCTTCACACACGTGCCACAGTGCCAAATGCATTATGTGTAGCTAGTTGAATTATGTCTCCCAAAATGATAGGGCTGAATCCGAAACCTTGAAACCTGTGAATGTAAACTTACTTGGAAAAAGGGTCTTCTCAGCCCTAAATCCTTTTAAGAGAGACAGAGAAGGAAAAGACAGAGGCAGAGATGAGTGATGCTGATGCAAACTAAGGAATGCTTGGAGCCAGCAGAAGCTCAAAGAGGCGAGGAAGGATTTTCTCCCAGAGCTTTAGGAAGAAGTGTGGCCCTGTTGACATTTGGAATTCTGACTTCTAAAAATCAAACGTTGTTGTTCTTTTCCACTCATTTCACCTCCCATCATAGCTAGTGGCTAGATTGTTTGTCTTGCTCCCTTCCTGTCAATTGACAGCCCCCTGATGTCTTCTGTGAGGCTCTGCTGACCCCAGAATTTAGGGAAATATAAAAGTCCCCTATTGGTAGCTTAATGGCTCAGTATTAAACATTAAATAAAACTTGATCCTGAACCCTATTTTTGCAGTTTTAAAAAATATTTATATTTTTAAAATGATGCGTCTGATTTGCTAGTTTTTCTATAACTTTGCTTGGTTCACTTTTGCTAATCTCAGAACTCCGATTCTTAATTCCGATCCAATCCTTATGACTAGATCCCTTTTATAATATTATCTGAATTCCAGAATTCTAAAGTAATTTTTAAAATTTAGAAGTAGATTCTTGAGTTACAGGTGAAGAAATCTGGGATATGCAGATTGGTGTGTTCCATTAGGTTTTCTCAATTTGACATGAGGTAGTACTAGGTAGAATGAATGCTAAATTAGAGAAAAAAAAACCCTCTAGGACATGTGACAACCTAACCACTTGTTCAACTGAGATGGAAATATTAATAAAAATCTACCAAATGTTTGACTACTAGAAGCATTTTTGATATTCTGGCAATACCAGGACTATGGCTATTAGGAGATTGGGTACTTATTTTCCTAAATGTTGGCTATATTAATTAAGTACCTATTTTCTGCCAGTGCCATATTATTAGGATTTGGCCCAAATACTGAAAGGGAAATGTTGCTGTGACAACTTACAGTTAAAGCTACAGTGGGGCCTTGACTTACGAGTGTCCCAACTAACGAGTTTTTTGAGATACCAGCTGTCTCTCGGCCGATTTTTTGCATTGAGTTGATAGAGTAATTTGAGTTAATGAGCTCCTTAACGAGCTCGGTCTTGGAACAAATTAAACTCGTAAGTCAAGGCCCCACTGTACTGCTATGCTGCAATATTAAGTAAATCTGTTAAGTAAAAATCAAAGCTACAGATGAAACCAGGTTTGTTTAATTCCAAAGTCCACACAGTCTTTTTGAAAAAATACACCACATTTTCATAGATTTTAAAAAGAGATATTCTCTGCATTAAGTGACAAAAGGTGCAACACTAGGAACTTAAAAGTTCCAGCCAAAAATGACTGTGATGACCAGGGAAATGATTGTGATAATAATTCATAATACTGATGGGTGGTAGTGTTGAGTGCTTCCTCAGTGCTGGAACCTACTAGTATGCTCAGTGCTTTACATTAGTTATATTATTTAGTCATCATGTCAACCCTATAATGGAGTTACTTTTATTCTGTTTTATGGCTGAGGAAACTAAGGTTTTTAGACAGAGGTAAGTTGCACATGGTTCCCAAACTATTAAGTGGTAAAGTCAGGTCTGAATCTAAGCAATAGATTGCAGTTACTAATTGGCTACACTGCCTTCATAATGAGGACTGGGGCAGTGTTACAACATTTAGGAATTTTACATATCTGTATGATTTTGAAATTGATAAAAGGAGGGTTGAAGCACCAGTGATGACAACTGACATGTTTGTTAACAATTTTGCAGTTTAAAATAGTTATTAACCCAGGTAGTGTGGCTCAGTGGTTGAGCCTCGACACATGAACCAGAAGGTGATGGTTCAATTCCTGGTCAGGGCACAGGCCCAGGTTGTGGGCTCGATCTCTAGTAGGGTCATGCAGGAGGCAGCTGATCGACGATTCTCTCTCATCATTGATGTTTCTATCTCTCTCTCTCTCTTCCTGTCTGAAAACAATAAAAAATATGTTTAAAAATTGTTATTATCAGCTATCCCATAATTTCACAAAGGAGAGATCAGTTTTTCTTAAACTAAACAATTAAAGAAAGAGAATATCTGGAAAAGAGCAGTCCTTCCCAGTACCGGAAATTGGCTATCTTACTCCAACCTAGCTTCATTATACATTATCCTTATATCAGTGGAAGTGTTATAAGTAATCTTTAAAGGCATATTAGAGTCTTGAGGCACTCAAGACTATTGTGATTACAGTAAAGCTTTTTTTTTAAAAAAAATTGTGCACCTAAGAAAACAACATTTTGAAAAAAAAATTGAGTATGCATTTTGATAAATCTATTTTAAGGTATTAATAATTACAATTTAGTAAGATGTTTGAGTCCAGGTTTACAATTAAAACATTAGTGGTGGAAATACAAGAACTGCCTAATCTATCATTACAGTAAATATGTTGAAGAAGTTATGTTAAATCTAGCACATTTGACACTGGCATATGCTGAGTGGTTTGATTGATTTATTAGGATACAAAAAACCTATTTTAATGTGACATTCCTACTAATTATGGAAAATTATATTGGTTTTTCAATTATGGCAATAATGTCATTTTTTTTACTTTTAAAAATTTATCCCTATTGTTTAAAGTTTTATAAATGTCCCTTTTTTCCCCATTGACCTCCCCACCTCCCCACTCCCATCCCTTCTCTAGGCCTTTACCCCACTGTTATCTGTGTCCTTGGGTTATGCAAATACGCATATAAGTTCTTGGTTGAGTTATGTTGAATTTCTCTCTTAAATATATTTTTTAAAAAAACGTTAGTCAATTTAAATAGAAAATATTAAATAAATGGTATTGTTGATTGTATACAAATTTGCGGAAAATTGTAGAGGTGCTCTATGAATAGGTCCACTTTAAGAAACAAATAATTTGAGACTCAAGAGATGCCCAAGATGTTGACTTTCTTAGTACCTTATACCAGCCACGAAACTTTTTCAGCGGTAGTCCAAACTAAAGGTCAGAGATAACAATATGACTTTCCAACCTAAAATTCTAAGGCCTAGTTGACTATGTTGCAAAGAGACTACCAAAATGTGTCCGTACATATAGAAAGGAATATTTTAATTCTAGGTGTATAACAGTAATTAATAGGGCTAACGGGCAGCGGTTGATGTTTGATTTTGCTGTTTTAAAAAGAGGTGTCCTGAATGTGTTTGCAGGCAGAGGGAAGTGAGCCTGCAGAAAGGGAGGACTGGATATGCTTAAGAAAGAACTGATGAAACGAGGTCCCCAGGGAAGAGGCGGGGTTGGGGGGTGGTGGCACCAAGATGATTGATAGAGGAAATGAGGGGAGAGGATTGATTGAGGAGATACATTGGTACAGAATGGAGCCAGATGTTCAAAAAACAAATGTTATCTACCTTACACTTTGAGGTAGGGATTTTCCTGTTAAAATGCCTTGATCAGAAACTAAGAGTCAAATTTTCTAGTAACGACCAACTTTGGTACCTACATACCACATTGCTCTCACATGTAGGTCTTTTTTGCTCTCTCAAGGAAGTCCCCAGAAAGAAAAGTGGCTGACATTATACTGGGTTCCACGCAATATCAGGCTTCTTACTTTATTATTCAATGAGCACAGGGTGGCAGGTGGTAAGCTGGTATCAATGTAAAAGGAATCTAGTGTGTGTGTGTGTGTGTGTGTGTGTGTGTGTTTAAACTCTATAAACTTCATTGTCTTAGCTGGAATAAAATAGCTAGCAGGAATTTTTAAATACTAGAGGCCTGGTGCGCAGATTCGTGCACCAGTGAGGTCCCTTGGTGTGTCCTGTGGGGATTGGGCCAAAACTGGCAGTCCAATGCCACCTGCTACTCCCACTCATCCCAGCCCCGCTGCACCTGCCAGTGGGCTCGTGCCCAGACAGTCCCGATTGGGAGAGGTTCACGCCTCAGCAGTGGCGCTCACCAGTCATGAACCCTGTGTCTAGCGCCTGTTGGTCAGCTGAGCGGTGCTCCCGCTGTGGGAGGGCACTGACCACCAGGGGGCAGCTCCTGCATTGAGCAGATGCTCCCTGGTGGTCAGTGTGTGTCATAGTGACCAGTCGCCTGGTCATTTGGTTGTTTAGGCTTTTATATGTATAGATTAATCAGATGTAATAAAAGGTATGCATTGTTCAGATATTTTAACAATTTTCCTTCAAACTGTTTCCCGAAGGTATTTAAAGAAACCTGGAAACATTTTTGCCTAGAATTTTTGTGGGCTTTTTACTATAGAAATTGGAAGTCTGATTTAATAAGTTTCTAAATGCCTTGATGGCAAAAGTGCATGTGGTAAGGGTCAGAGTTAAGGGAAGGAGTTGCAAGTACATTTGTTTATTCGTGAGTTGAGGTTTGTAATTGTAGAAGTACTTTGCAATCTCAGCTTTTGCTTTCAAAATCTAGAATTATCTCCACAGGAAGGTGGCTTTCTTAAAATATATTTATGATAGAAACCAGTCTTTTTCAACAGGATTTTAAGTAATTAAATAATTCAAACTGTCATGACTTTAAATGATAAACTTTTATTCTGAATATACTGTTTTTGCACAAGATTTAACACAACATTTTCTGGGATTATAAATATTTTTATAACAGTATTATACAAATTTTTACAAAATGTTTTTATCAGGCTACTTAATTTCCACAAAAGTGTCAAGAGAACATAATAAATGGGAGAAAAGATCTTTTGTTCACAAAGCCACTTGGCCTTTTGCATGTATGCACACTGAGCATTTTAATAAAAACATCCTAAAAAGCATGATCCAACAATCATACAGCACAACAAAAACGATAGCTTTGTCAGGTCACACTGTAAACTCAATTGGCATCTATACAAGACAGTATCCCATTAGTCTCAGAGGAATTTCTCTGAGTGAATTATGTGAGCTATATAAACAAAGTACATGAAACTATTGGTAAGGGTTGTCTAAGTTTTTGAAATTCTGGATTTTTTCCAACACTTGATACATGAGTTATATTGATTTGCTCTTTACATCAATGCACATGGATTATTAGCAATATTAACATTCTGCTTTGAGGAAAACAACATTCCGATTACAATAAAGTATTTGAAATTGGGGGAAGTGAAATCATCCTTCTATTCTACACTTTTTTAAAAAACAAAGTCACTACACTTGTTTCACTGAATCAAACTCTGTATCTCTGGACATTTTCAAGTCAACTAACATGATCAATGGAATAGTTTAGAGTTTTAAATTAAGACATAGAATTTCAGCTTTGGTGGAGATTAAGATTTAAATGAGATGGAAAATACAAGAGAGCATCAAATAAGCAAGTAACACTTGGGTCAGAAAGGTCACTTAAAAGGGATACTGCCTATTTGAATCCAGTAAGGCCCGTTTTAAAGTTAATAAAAGGAATATTACAAGAAAACTTACAAATGGCAGCAACACTGTTCCGTTTTTATGTTTTTGTTTTCCAAGTTAAGCAATAATGCTTCAAGCATTAGAAACATGAAAAAAGATCATACTAAAATCTTACAGGTCCAGGACCTCTAAATCTCTTCAATCAAACTTGCTAACTATGTCATATTAAAAACCTGGTACAAATATGGACCACGATTGGTGTTTGGCAGTAATGCTGGTTGTTCAAATGAAGAAAACCATTAATGCAAAATTTATTCCTGTTACTCAACACCAATGCAAGAGTTATTTGAATTCGTTTTAATGACAAACTACATTAAAGCTGTATGAGTATTGCACAAATGAAGAGTTTAAAAGCTTTTCTCTTGATTTCTTGTACTGTTCAAGTCTTTGAAACTCAATATATATAATAGGTTAAAATTTAAGTTTTTGACAACAATTAGAACTCAGAGAAAAATCTGAAATTAAAGATAAAAATTTGATGGGATGAGTGTTATTGTCTTACAGAAAAGTAAGTATGCAAAAGGCATGAAGACAAGTATTAGGACCCAGAACAATTTTTAGTCAGAGCACATTCTTACCCAATTTATAATCATGTATGTGGCTGTCATAATATATTAGTATATTGTATAGCAGAAAATAAAGGATCATAGCAAGACTCATGCATTAAATATATTTTGATGGCAAATGAAATCAAATAGGATCCTGCCAAGAGATGCCACATTTAACTGTCATTAATACAATAATGTAGTCAATGAATACATACTATTTCAGTGACATTAGTCATGAAAATATATTTAATAGATTTTAAAGATAATTTTAAGGTAGTCTGTTGTATGCTGGAAGCAATTCCATTGTTTAATGTGTTGCTTATGTACACAAACTAACAATTTTATATTTTGATACCCCCTCCCAACACTTTCTTGATTTAAAATAGTCTAGTAAAAGTTAACAATAAGTTTTAAATATTTAATTAACAAACAACATGATTTAAACATTTCTAGAGTGAGAAATTCCACATTTTGTTTTTAAATCACTTTGGTGTTTTCTAAAATGTCAATACCAGTTACAAATGAGACTACAAAATCACAATGCATTAGAAATGGTAACTGATGTAGACTCTTAGAACAATAGTTGGCAAAGTGAATCCATTTCCCAATCCCACCATTTTTAAATAAAAAAATATTTTAAATAAGGAAATGTACACGAATAGTACCTAGGGTATATTGGCGGTAGGAGGGGATTACAAATGTATGCAAAGCTAAAGACAAAACAAATATACCCTTTAAGCTATGCTAAAGAATTTGTTATATCTTTGCTATGTGGAGCATATTAAAGCATGCTGGATAATCTTAATAAGATTCTGACTTTAAAAGGATATATAAGAAAATTCCCAGCATATACACACACCAATATTTGGCATGTTCAAAAAAGAACAAATGCATTTTACCATAAAAAATATCTGTATACTTCCAACCTTCAGCAGAATTACTCACTACAACTAGTTACACATTCAGTTTTCACACTTTCTTCAAATACTGTTTACTCTTGAAAATAAATTTTAAAGTATAAGTAATATTCGGCTTCCATATTCATCTATAATGAAATATTTGACTTAATATGCTAACGATTTTCACCAATGAGGCTGTATAAAACAATTTTGATTATTCATCATCAAGTATTCATGTGCATAACATATAGATTCAAGGTTTCCTATTTGTTCAGATTATTGTAAAACCCTTATCAATCTGCATGGAAATTGTGGTCAAGTGATCAGACCATTGAAAATGGAGGGACAAAGCAGCAGCAACAGCAGCAGAAATTTTTGGATTGTAGGTGCCACTATTCAAACGAACAAAGAGGAAACCTAGGATGAATCTTCATTGAGAACATATATGTGCTTTCAAAAAATAAATGTGTCAAATCTGATTTATGTACGTAAAATATCTGTACACAGGCTTTCAGGCAAAAGCACAAATCTGTATAAAATCCGTCAATTCCCATTTCACCATTTATCTAACCCAGTCATTCAGCATTTACATTGCACAGTATATTCAGAGTAGTTTAACAACGTTTTTAAAGATGACTTAGGTGCATTACACTGCAAGGTTCAGATTCTTACATAACAATAATGTCACTCGGTTAACTGTTCAATGGACTATACAGTTAAGAGAAAAACAAACTGAAAGTTAAAATAGCAGCATCATGCAGAATACCCTTGGTAACCAAAGTTCATTTATCACAAGAAAAAACATCTTCCCCTCCCCCCAACAAGCTTTTCTTAGAGCATTTTGAAATATCTGGCTAGCACTACATAACTCTACTGTGAACAAAGGACCAGTACACTGAAGCAATTAGTAAGGGCTTACATTTATGAGGAAATACATCGTATATTCAAATTTTACCCTCAAGCACCTTTAGTATAATAATTTCTTAGTTATTATTTTCAAACAACCAATTTATTACCCCACCAAAACTTAATTAGTCATCATCTGTGTTATATTTTTTGGCAGAGAAGCCATTCTTCATAAGGCATTTTATTCATGGCAAATTTTTTTTTATAGAAAATTAGCCATTATTTCTATTTCAACAGATTACATCAATGTTAATTCTCTCTATATATACATATTTCAATAATAACTACTCAAAGCAGGAAATAATGGTCAACAAAAGAATAAGTAAAGGCAAAAAAAAAAAAACACGACTTTTTTTCCCCCCTAGAGGTTTTCTTGGTAAAAGAACAAGGATTGCAGCAAGTCAAATTCCAGGTCAAAATCAAGACAATTTGTATGAGTCATAAACAGTTGTGTGGGGAGCCCTTTTACAAGTAATCACCAACAATGCAACAATAAACTTTCAAATTTTCCAGGAAAGCACGCACAGAATTTTGCTTTGATGTTATACATGGATGATGCAACATTCAGACAAGTTTCAGGATCTGGCACCCTGACATGCAGCCAGTGGGTGCGTTATGAGTCTGCGCCTTAGACTTATGCCATGTTGTGGGCCCAGCTAATGTTCTGCTGATCCGAGGTTGACCCTAGGTTACTGCAGTTGAGGACTCATGTTTAGGCAGGGTCTGGAGTTTAATTATGCAGATTTGGTTTTGGAAGGTCATAACTGGCAGTGTCTGATGCCAGATAAAAGCCAAAGAAGTACAAACTGGATTCCAATGATGGACCACAGGGAGGCATTTAATCCAGAGGCACCACCACAGTCTGTATAATCCTCCTGTTGGAAAGAACAGGAAAAAGAAAAATCCTGAAAAATATTTAGTAAGACATCTTTCAGAGCACCCGGGTTTAGTCCACTTCTGAACTCACCTTATAAAATTTCTCTTAGTCCAAATAAATTACATTCTCCTAGATTTTATTGTTCAGTGATTTAGGATAAAGAAAATTCCCTAGTACCATTTGGAATGCTTTATAATTTTATTGTATATTCTGATGATAATGAAAGAAAATATTTTAATAGTGAATGCTATTTTGAGTTATGTACCAATTTCTAAATTAAAAAACAACAAACTTTCATAGGATTAAGTGTTCCCATATATTTATAAATACAAGAAATAAAAATAAAATTTAACAGCATGTTTTATAATTGCCACGAATTATGTTTTTAGTGATTATGTGCAATTAGGGAAATTTTGGGACTGATAAAATAAATAAATTTGAGAAGTGAACTTCTATCTTCCATATCCCTTACATTTAGTTTCAAAGGTGAATATACCATATGGCACATGTAGCATCTGGACCTCCATCAAGAATTAAAATAGCCCTAACCGGTTTGGCTCACTGGATAGAGTGTTGGCCTGCGGACTGAGGGGTCCGAGGTTCGATTCCAGTCAAGGGCATATACCATGGCTGTGGGCACATCCCCAGTAGGGGGTGTGCAGGAGGCGGCTGGTCGATGTTTCTCTCCCATCGATGTTTCTAACTCTCTATCCCTCTCCCTTCCTCTCTGTAAAAAATCAATAAAATATATTAAAAAAAAAGAATTAAAAAGAAGAACGTATTTGAACCATAAATGAAAGGACACCCTGAAAAATGTATCTTAAACAAGGGGCTAAGCTATCAAGTTTTGTTTAGAAAACCATGAATGTAGGTAATGCATATACTCATTTGGATTACCCAGTCTAGTTGTGGTTCTACGTTCCCTACAAATGCAAAATTATTATTTATCTTTTATTCCAAAGTTCTGTATTCTATAACATTTTCTATATCCTTTCATTCCTTTTAATATGTTGAATTTAATAGAAAACCCTCATATCTAATTATTTTTCTAAACATCATTTAAGAATTTACTAATCCAAGGTTCATCTTCCACTAACAAAAATGTTATGTGAGTATGTGAGTACAAAAGTAATTAACTAAGGAAAAATTCTATTTAGCATATTTATACAAAGACTCTGAGCTCCCAGAGAATAGAACATTGACTCTTTGCTCACTAGGGTTTAATACAGTGATTGCTACTCAATAAATAAGTAAAATTTCTTTCTTGAATTGTATTGTGATGCAGAACTCTTTTGTTTGTCTAACAGAATTTTTGAGGAAAAAGAATCTATTAAGGGAAATTTTGTTTTTAAAAGATAGGCCTTAAATCTAAAGAGACAGTTAAAAAATGATCAATTCTCAGTCCTCATCCTATTTGACTTTTCAGGAGCATTTGACAAAATACAATAAATATTCTCTCCTTGAAATATTTTCTCATGCATCTTTCCTCCACACTTGTTTGTGGTTCTTCTTACTCTTTTCAGCTTCTTTTCTTCAGAATCTCTCCATGTTAGATTATTCCAGGGGCTATTTCTCACTCGTATTTTCTTCTTTATTTATACTTCCTTCCTAACTGTTCTAATCCAGCCCTGTAGCTTTAAATTTCACCCATTTGTTAATTAATCATATTTTTATTGTTTTTAATATGAAAACAACGTTGTTTTTCCAAAAACATCAGCTTTATTGAATTATGATTGACAAATAAAATGGCAAGATATTTAAAGTGTACATTGTGGTGACTTGATTATGAAAGAATTGCCCCTACCAAGATAATTAACACATCCATCACCTCACATACTAATTTATTTTCTTTGGTGAGAATATTTAATATCTACTCCCTTAGCAAATTTCAGTTTTACAGTGTTACCAACACTGTCATCAATTATAGTCACCATGTTTTATTGGATCCTCAGGCCTTACACTTTCATCAACCTCTCCCCATTCACCTCAGCACTGGGCAGCAATTTTGTTTGAGTTTGAAATTTATTTATTTATTTTTTAAGATTCCATATACAGTGGGGCCTTGACTTAAGAGTTTAATTCATTCCGTGACGGAGCTTGTAACTCAAATTACTCGTATGTCAAATCAAAAAGTGAACGAGTGAGACACGTGATGCTGGGCTGATGTTGTGGTGTTCACTGTGATGTTTGCTGCGCCAACTAGCAGTGGGGTATCTGAAGCTGGCTCATAACCCGAATTTTAGCTCGCAACTCAAAGCAAAAAATCGGCCGAGAGACGGCTCGTATCTCGAAAAACCGGTTAGTCGGGACACTCGTAAGTCAAGGCCCCACTGTATATAGGAAGTGATACCATGCAGTATTTGTCTTTCTCTGCTTGGTCTATTTCACTTAGCATAATGCCTCAAGGTCCATCCATGTTGTTGTTTTTTTGCAAATGACAAGATTTGATTTTTTTTAAGGCTGAATGAAATTCTAGTATTTATATAAACTTTTAGGTTGTTTCCATATCTTGGCTACTATAAATAATGATGCACTGAATACAGGAGTGTATATATTTTTTCCAGTTAGTGTTTTCATTTTCTTTGGATAAATACCCAGAAGTAGAACTTCTGGATAATACTGTAGTTCTATTTTTAAAAACTTTAAGGAACCCCCATACTGTTTTCCACAGTGGCTGCACCAATTTACATTCCCCAAAATGTAAATTTTCTCCACATCCTTGCCATCATTTATTTTCTCTTGTCTTTTTTTAAAATAGCCATTCTAATAGGTATGAGTTGATTTTCACTGTGGTTTTGATTTGCATGTTAGTGTCACTCCTAATTAGTGATGTTGAGCCTCTTTTCATATGCCTGGTGGCTACCTGTATGTCTTCTTTGAAAATATGTTTATTCAGATGCCGGAAGCCAATTCCAGCATGTCAGCAAGGGCTGAATCATCTGGAGTGGCAAGGGCCTTTCCCCAAACCTGAAAAGGGATGATTGCTTGCTGCCAGACAGCTCAGGGCATCTTAATCTACATGTTACTGCCTCCTACTGGCCAAACACCTGAACAGCCATAGGCAAATTCTTCCAATCTGACAATGGATTCTGTACCCAACCCTATCCTTTGAAGTGTATATCTCCACCTTGCCTTAGGACAATTTGTGTTAATAAATAGCAAGGGGTCCTCCTGAGACAAGGAGATCTTAGTTTCTTTAGCTAGGCTCCTCTGACCCCCAAATGCCTTTCAAAATTATGTTTCGTCTCTGGACTCTTATTTAATTTATGCACAGGCCCCTTCTCCAGATTTCTGAACCCTTCTTGATGCCGGATCAAGACCCCTGGCATTCAGATCCTCTGCCCGTTTTTAAATTGTATTATTTATTTTTTGATACTGAGTTTTATGAGTTCTTTCTATATTTTGGGTACTGGCCCCTTATCAGATATATGACTTGTAAATATTCCCTCCCATTCAGTAGATTGAGGATATGGAATATATATATATATATATATATATATATATATATATATATATATATATATGTATAGATAGATAGATAGATATCTTATCTATCTATCTATCTATCTATCTATCTATCTATCTATCTAATTTTCTTTACTGTACTACTGTATCTTTTAAGTCCCATTTGCTTATTTGAGTTGATTTGTGCATAGTATGTGATAGTGGACCAGTTTTGATTACTATAGTTCTGTGATACAGTTTGAAATCATGAAGTGTGATGCCTTCACTTTTATTCTGTCTTAAGATTGCTTTGGCTACTTGAGATGTTTGTGGTTTATGTTGTACGTATTGTAGTATTTTTTTTTTTTTTCAGTATACAGGTCTTTCACCTTCATGGTTAAATTTATTCCTGGGTATTTTATTCATTTTGGTGCAATTGTAAATGGAATTAGTTTCTTAATTTCTCTGATAGTTCAATATTAGTGTTTAGAAATGCAACTGATTTTTGTATATTGACTTTGTATCTTGCACTTTTATTAAATTTATAAATTCTACCAGTTTTGTAGTGAGTTTTAGGGCTTTCTAAATATAAGACCATGTCTTATGCAAATAAAGGCAGTTTTACTTCTTTCTTTCCAAGTTGGATGCCTTTTATTTCTTTTTATCGCTGAACTGCTCTGTCTAGAACTTCCAGTACTATCTTGAATAATAGTGGTGAGAGTAGGCATCCCTGTCTTATTCCTGATCTTAGAGGAAAAGCTTTCAGCTTTTTACCATTGAATATGATATTATTAGCTGTGGACTTGTCATGTATGACTATTATTATGTTGAGGAATGAACCTTCAATACTATCTTTGTTTAGAGTTTTACCAAACAGAAATGTGGAACCAAGCTGAGCAGCTTTCCAAAGAACAAATAGAATTCTTTGCTGAACTGGATGAAGTAAAGGGTCCTCTCATCTTTAATGCAAGCATCATGACAGATCTAGTTCGTTACACCGGCAGGGGCTGCACTGGCTTTGCCAGAATGCCAAGTTGATATCTTTAACTGAACACATTCTCGTTGCCTCTGATTTTCTCCACAATACTGTGTTATATCACGAAGTTTTCACTGCCATAACATGCCACCTAGCTGACACTAAGAATAAGGAATGGTGTTCTCCCTCCTTGTTCATCTGTTACTGTTTTTTATAACCCAAAGCCATCATGTCCCTTGACCCTGTCAATATTCCCAATATGAAAAGTTATTTCAATGCTTTTAAATCTGCAGCAAAAAAAAAGGATGTTAAATTTGGTAAATGCTTTTTGTACATTTGTTGAAATTATCACATGATTTTTATCATTCAGTTTGTCAATGTAGTATATTGATTGATTTGCAGACACATCGCTGGAATAAATCTAATTTAATCATGGTATATGATCCTTTTAATGTATTGTTTCATCTAATTTGTTGAGGATGTTTACATCTATGTTCATCAAGAATATTGGCCTTATTTTTCTTTTTTGTAGTCTCCTTGTCTGGTTTGGTACCATGTCAAGCCTGGCCTTGTAAAATGAGTGTAGAGGTATTCCCTCCTCTTTAACATTTTTTAAAAGATTTGAGAAGAATTGGTATTTATTCTTTTTTAAGTGTTTGGTAGGATTCACCAGTGAAACCATCTCGTCCTGGACTTCTGTTTGTTGGGAGGTTTTTGATAAGTGATTCAATTGATTTATTAGCCATTGGTTTGCTTAAATTTTATATTTATTCATGATTCAGCCTTGAGAGGTGTTTGTTTCTAGAAATTTATCCATTTCTTCTGTTGTCCAAATTTGTTGGCATATAATTGTTCATACTAATTTCTTTGATCCTTTGTACTTCTTTGATATCAATTTTAACATCTTTTTCATTTCTAATTTTATGAGTCCTCTCTCTTTTTGTCTTGGGAAGGCCAGCTAAAGGTTTGTCTATTTTAATTATCTTTTGTTTCATTTATGTTTTCTATTGTCTTTTTAGTCTCTAATTTATTTATTTCTGCTATGATCTTTGTTAATCCCTGACTTCTAATACCATTGTGATTAGTATGTTGTTGTTGTTTTTTGTTTGTTTGTTTTTGTTTTTTACATCCTAGAGGTATAGATTTAGGTTGAGATTTTTAAAATTGTTACTATAGGTATTTATCACCATAAACTTTCCCTTTAGAAGTACTTTACTACTTCCCATAGTTTTGGTATGTTTTACTTCCATTTCTCTTTTAATTTCTTCTTTGAATGGTTAAGAGCATGCTGCTTAATCTCCACACATTTATAAATTTTCCAGTTTTCTCCATGTAATTGATTTTTATTGTCATACACTCGTGGTCAAAAGGATGCTTGATACAATTTTTTTCTTGATAATAATAATCGTCTTACATTTATTAAGTCGTCTTTTATGGCATAAAATATGTACTATTGGAGAGAATGATCCCCACGCAGTTTAGAAGAATGTCTATTCTGCTGTTTTGGGGTGGAATGTTGTTAATGTCTCTTACATTCTTCTGCTCTAACTTGTCACTTAGCTCCAAAGTTTCCTCATTGATTTTCTATCTAGATGTTATACCCATTGATGAAAGTAGGGAATTAATGTCCCCTAATATTGTACTAGAGGCCCAGTGCATGGATCTGTGCACCGGTGGGGTCTCTCAGCCTGGCCTGCGCCCTCGCAATCTGGGACCCCTCAGGGAATGCCAGAGAGCTGGATTTGGCCCAGTCCCCAAAGGCCAGGCCAAGGGACCTCTCTGGGTTCACTGTGCAGGTGAAGCAGATTCAGGGCTGACAGTGCCCCTGCAGCAACCTAACCCCTGGCCGATTCCGCCAGAAATTGTGTTCTCTCCTCTACTGGTTGGAGTGTCTGACCCTGGTGGTCATTGCACGTCATAGCTACCAGGCGATCGGTTTAATGGTTGGACATTGCTTAGGCTTTTATATATGTAGATTGCTGTCTATTTCTCCCTTTTTGTCTGTTAATTATTAATTGATATATTTAGGTGCTATATGTTGACGCATAAATATTTATAAAGGTTATATCCTCTTTTTAAATGACTCCTTTATCATTATATAATGACTTTGTTTCTTATTACAATTTTTTTTTAATCTTCACCCAAGGATATGTTTAAAGAGTGGGTGTGGGGAATAGTAGGGTGGGGAACATTGATGTAAGAGAGAAATATCAATCATTTGCCTACTATATGCACCCCAACTGGGACTCAAACCCCCAACCTTTTGGTACATGGGACAGTGCTCCAACCAAGACACATGGCCAGGGCTTTTTATTACAATTTTTGTCTGAAAGTCTAAGAAAAGCTACCCAAGCTTTCTTTTGGTTTCCATTTGCATGGAATACCTGTTTCCATTCCTTCACAATAAATCTGTGTGTGACTTTAAAACTTGAAGTATGTCTCTTGTGCACAGCTTATAATTTTATCTTTTTTAAAAAAATCCATTCAGCCACTTTATATCTTTATATTGGAGAATTCAGTTCATTTGCATTTAGAGTGAATTATTGATAGGTATTTTGTTAATCATTTTCTGGCTGTTTTCAAATTCCTTTGTTGCCTTTACTGCTCTTACTCTCTTCCTTTCCGATTTGATGTGTTCTTGTAGTGGTCTGTTTAAATCCCTTTCTCTTTATCTTTGGGTATGCAGTATGTTTTTGATTTGTGGTTACCAAAGGCTTACATAAAACGTCTTTTAACACTGTATTTTTAAGGTGGTAACATTTTTAAGTTTGAATGCATTTTTCTGAAGCTCTACATCAGTGGTTCTCAACCTTGGCTGCACATTAGAATCACCTGGGAATCTTTTTAAAGATTTTTCAGGAGGCCCAGAAATCAGGATTTTAAAAAGATTCCCAGGTGATTCTAATGTGCAGCCAAGGTTGAGAACCACTGCTCTATATTTTTACCCTCCACCACATTTTGTTATTGATATCACAGTTTACATATTTTATCTTGTGTAATCATTAATTATATTATAGTTATTTCACTACATATTTTTGGACTAAGATCTTTTTTGGGAGCAAATTTGCAAAGCATTGTGCAACTCATCACATAAATTATCTCAGTTGTTTCTCATGGATGCCCAATGAAGTAGGTATTGCGTCCAGATTTTACACAGAATGCAAGTTTCAAAAAATAAACCATTTGCCCACAATCACCCTGCTAGGAAGCCAAATCATAATCTGTCTCATACACCAGGATGAGCTCTTTAACAATCATATTAGATATATGTGATTATTAACCCACCACCATTATAACATTAATCTTAATTTAACTATGCATTTACCATGTATAGTTTCATATGATTTCCTGTTACTAATTAACACTGTTTTACCTGCACTTAAAGAAGAGTCTTTAACATTTCTTATAAGTCTTGTGGCTATAAGTTCCTTCCGTTTCTGCTTGTCTCAAAACTCTCTCTTCTTAAATTCTAAAGAACAATTTTCCCAGGTATTCTTGTTTGGCAGGTGTATTCTTTAGCACTTTGATTATTATGTGCCACTACCTTCAGTCAGATAGTCTTAGGGGTTCCCTTGTACATAACAGTTTTTCTCTTACTAGTTTTAAGATTCTCTCCTTGTCTTCTACTTTGATAATTTAATTATAATGGGTCTTAGTGTGGGTCTCTTTTTATTGAAATACTAGTGGCCCGGTGTACGGATTCATGCACATTGAAAGGAATCAGGCTCCCTCCTCTCTGGTTCCAGGGTGTGTCACCTGAGAACCACTGCTGCTAAGTCACCACAGCTTGGCAGCTCCTGTGTTGAACGTCTGCCCCCTGGTGGTCAGTGTGTGTCATAGGTACCAGCCAGTCGACTGGTTGGTTGGACAGGATGGTAGCTCAGCCTTTTATATAGAGAGATATTTGAAATATAACATTGTATAACTTTAAGGTGAACAATGTGTTAATTTGATGGATGAATATACTGTAATATGATTGTCATTGTAGCAATAATTAGTACCTCTATCATGTTATCTAATGATCCTTTCTTTCTAGTAGTAGTAATAATTAAGGTCTAGTCTCTTAGTAAGTTTGATGATTATAATACAACTAGAGGCCCGGTGCATAAAAATTTGTGCACTCAGGGGGGGAGGGGGGGTCCCTCAGCCCGGCCTGTGCCCTCTCGCAGTCTGGGACCCCTCAGGAGATAACGACCTGCTGGCTTAGGCCTGTTCCCAGGTGGCAGAGGGCAGGCCCAATCCCTAGCTGCAGCCCCTGGTCGGGCTCAGAACAGGGCCGATCAGGGGGTTGGGGCACCGCCACTCTCACACTCAGGGCAGGGCCGATGGGGAGGTTATGGCTCTACCCCGTCACACACAGAGCAGGGCCCGTGGGGGGTGGGGGGTTGGGGAGCTCCCTCCTATCAGGCACAGAGCAGGGCTGATCAGGGGGTTGGGGCGCCTTCCCCTGTCACGAACAGAGCAGGGCCGATAGGGAGGTTGTGGCCCCGCCCCCTGTCACACACAGAGCCGCAGGGCGATCAGGGGGTTTGGGCGCTGCCCCGTCACGCTTATCCCGGTGCCGGGAGGCCTCATGGCTCCGCTGATCCCGGTGCTGGGAGGCATATTACCCTTTTACTATATAGGGTAGAGGCCTGGTGCATGGGTGGGGCCAGCTGGTTTGCCCTGAAGGGTGTCCTGGATCAGGGTGGGGGTCCCCACTGGGGTGCCTGGCCAGCCTGGGTGAGGGGATGATGGCTGTTTGCAGCTGGTCACACATCCTTCAGGGTGGGGGTCACCACTGGGGTGCCTGGCCAGTCTGGGTGAGGGGCTGAGGGCTGTTTTCAGGCTGGGGGTGACTGAAGCTCCCAACTGCTCCTTTTTTCTTTTTTTTCTTTTTTATTCTGGGCCAGCTTTAGCTTTGAGGCTCGGCTCCAGCTCTTAGGCCTCCGTGGCTGAAAGTAGGTTTCTGGCCTTTGCTTACAATGTTGCAAATCTGCTGGCTGACGTCCGGTGGTATTTGTTACAGAGTTTCTTAAGCTGCCCGCTCAGAGGCCTGCAGCGGCAGGCGGGGAACGTTGGTTTCCTCCGTCACTGAGGCAACCAAGCCTCATGTTAGTTTCAAGCTGCCGGCCGCCATCTTGGCTGATAGTTAATTTGCATATCTCGCTGATTAGCCAATGAAAAGGGTAGCGGTCGTACGCCAATTACCATGTTTCTCATTTATTAGTGTAGAAGGTGCTATTATGTATATTCATTGTACTGTGCATTAGATATCTAGGACTTATTTACTACTTGTTGTTTGTACCCTTGAACAACTGTTCTATTCCCTCACCCCCTTATCCATACTCTGATAGCTACCATTCTGTTTTTACAATTTTTTTAAGGTTCCACATATAAGTGATATACAAAGTGCTTGTCTTTTTCTGTCTGACTTACCTCACTTAGCATAATATGCTCCAGGTCTAACCATGTTATTAAGAATGGCAGGATGTCCTCCTTTCTCATAGCTAAAAAATATTCCAGTGTTAATTATTTGAGAAACCTCCCTATTGTTTTCCATACTAGTTGTACCAATTTATATTTCATCCAACAGTGTACAAAGGTTCCCTTTTCTCACATCCTTGTCTGCACTTATTGTTGCTCATCTTCTTGATGAAGCCATTCCAACAGGTGTGAGATGGTATCTCATTGTGGTTTTGATGTGTATTTCCCTGATGAATAGTGAGTGATGTTGAGCACATTGTCCTGGGCGGGGGGGAGGGGGAGGGGGGAGTGGGGGAGGAATCTATTACACCCAGATTCAGGCTGATTGGAGGCTGAAGCAAAAGTAAGCATCTTTCAAAATATGCAAGCCTTTCAGGAAAGGCTTGGAGATGGGCATGTCTGGTAGCTCCCTCTACACTGAGCTCTGGGAGGACAGCTGGTTAAGAACTGTTTGTTTGCTACAGTCGTATATTACCTGTGAATGCCAGCTGTGCTGGCCACCAGAGGCAAGTGATAAAGGGGTGCATTCTTAGAGTGGTGGTTGATAAGCCAAGATGCCAGATATGTTCAAAAATCTTCTCAAAGAGATACCAGAGACCTGGAATGGGTCGGAGGATGAGCATGGAGGCATCGCCTACTGTGTCCAGCCTTTCAGGGAGGACCACAGTCAGCTCCTAAATATGTGCTAAATTAGAGGATTTACTCTCAGGCAAGAGCTTTTAAAGAATGCAAATATCCTTTGGCAGGGAAAGACTGGGAGAAGGCATTTCTGGCTGCTCTCTCTTCTCTGAGCCCTGGGAGGATGGTCCTAGTGAGCCCTCATGGGCCCATTAAAAACTTTCCCTTTGTTTGCTATGGTCTTGTGGGTCTCATGGATGCAAGCCCCTAATGGCTTTGAGAGCTACGTGTTTTGGGGGCCCATCGTCAGGTGGAAATCTTAAAAGTTGAGGTGCTAGATGTTCAATCGAAACCCTTCCGTCTTCAGGAAGAACTTGGGAGTTGCCTCCTGATTTTAGGTTGATGTGCCAGGTGTGAGGCTTATGGTGATAGTATGTCTCAGCATTTCCTACCCATTTCAATGTGGCTATTTTCTTGTTCATCCAAAGTATAGGGGTCACTCAGGCGGATTTTGTTCAGAAGGAATTTCGGTTTATAGGTGTAGGTTTGGTGTGCCTTGGGGCTTACCATGTCACCACTTTGGACCAGCACCTCAATTACTCACATTTTTATATCTTTTGCCCTAAATTCTCCTCTGACCTCCACATCCATTGATCTCTACCACCTCTACTCTTATATGGGCTCAGAAAGATATCAAGCTTGCCCCAAAACATTATTTTTCTACATGACACATTTAGGAGTAGTGGATCAGGTCAAAGACAAGTCATCTGTGTTTCCTCCCTTTTTATCAAGTCTAATCCATCAGCATGTCTTCTAGCTTCAAAATATATCCCCAAACCTCCTACTTCTCATGTCTAAGTCACCATCACTTCTTGCCTAGACTCCTGCAAGGCTGCCTCATTGCTTCTACTCTTGTCCTTTTATGATCTTTTCTCATAAAGCAGTCTTCTCAAAACCATACATCAAATCATTTCACTCCCTTTCTTGAAATTTCTTATCGCTCTTAGAGCAAAATTTCTCGACAGAGCATTGTATGGTCTGGGACTTGGCTGTCTTTCCAGTTTCACCCTCCTGTATTCCTCTCCTCGCCCTCAACACTCATTCTGCTCTGATAACACTGGCTGTTTCTGCAAGAGGTGAGGGTGTTTACTATCTCGGGACTTTTGTACTCGTTCTTCTCTTTGTTCAGATACTTTTCCCTGTAGGTAGGGTTACCAGATTAAAAACAGCGTTCTTAATTACATTTCAATTGAAAATAATTTTTTAATTTATACATACCTCAAATATCTCACAAGTAAGTACTTAAGATTAGGTACTCAGTAAAGTAGCACATATATTGATTAGTTATAAACACAAAATACTAACTTACACCAGGAGTGTCTCCTAAGTTTTAGTTAAGTGGTTTTTTTTTCATGTTATTCTTCTGCTTTTTTTTTTTTTAAATTATTGTCAAGAGTATTACAGATGCCCCCTATTTTCCCCCCTTCACCCATCTCCAACCCCACCCTAGGCCATGCATATATGCTTATAAGTTCTTTGGTTTTTGATGGAACAGAAAATTAGGCTACAAACAAGACCCATTAATTCATTAAAGATATGTTTATCAAAGAAATTCTTATTAATGTAAAAATTATCCTAGAAAGGTATTATGGAAAGAAAAATATTCTCTCTGGCTTGAATCCATTTTCTTTATTTTCAAATGTGTGTTTGTTTTTTGAGGAGGGTGGGGGCTCATTTCCCCTGTGTGATGATATATGTCTGTTTTAGCCTGCAAGGTGGTAGTTTAGATAAGTTATTTGGAGTCCCTGAAATCTGTAAGTTGACTCATACTAAAAAATCTGCCTCTTCAGTGTCCTGATCATGCTTTCTCATGCATTTTGCATGGACAACTACATTTACCAAGACTTGAAATTATTCCATGCAAGTAAATTATGAGCTATATTCTAAAAACATTCCAAATCACAAATGCATTGGTATGGGTGGAACTTCAGCATTTCTCTGTTTTAAAGCGACCAAACTCCCACTAACATCATGACCAGATCAATCAAGTCTGATTTTTTAAAAGATTACTATAGTAGAAAATAAGAGATTGGTACCTTATTTCAGTATGACAGATTATACAGTGCTAATATGATATATACCTAAATATATATCTATCTAGAATACACACACACACACACACAAGAGTAATTTTAGTAGATTTTTTTCAGGGATGTCTCTCAAAGGAATCTTAAAAAGATACACCGAGAATTCCTCATTCCTATTTTCACTTTTCAGTTACTTATTAAAAAAACCCTGCATGCCCCCTACTGAGGATCGCCCTCAACCAGGGAATGGACCCTGACTAGGAATAGAGCCGATGATTTCTGGTGCATGGGACGATGCTTAACCAGCTGAACAACACCAGCCAGGGTAAGGGAATAATGATATATTTTTAAAAATGTTCATACAGAGAGAGAATTTAATTTTGGTATATTTTTTTAGTATTTAAACCAGATAGGTTTATTTACTTGGTTTTCACAGCAAAAAAAAAATTCCGTTATTATCCCAGGACAAATGCAGTTGTTTTCTGAATATCCTTCTGCTACTCCCTTTTCCCTCTGATAAGCTCACTCCATCCATAGTAATTGCCACATCTCCATCTAGTGGTTTCCTAATCAATGACTACCTGGACAACAATGATGAAAGAACAAACACAACCAAAGTGGTTCTAGTAATAATAATCACAGTGAATCAAGGCCATCAGAAAAGAAACTGCAAAACTATAAATAAAACCCTGAACACAAACTCAGGCCCTAAAACATCTATTTAGTTACACTGATTATGTAATTCAGTAAATGGCAAAAGGTTAATAAATAATGATTATTTTGCCCTAGATAATGTAAGTGATATTTAAGTAAAATGAAATTGGGAGCACTTATACAGTAAGAGCATCAAAATTTTGGTAGTAAATATCTAAAAAGTTGTTTTAAAAAGAAAAAAAGTAGAATGATTGAATTATTAAGTAATGATTAAATTGAGATGACCAGCTCTAGTAATTGTCCTTAAGGTATTTCTCTTTAGTAAAATTGAGACATCATGAAGCTTGTATAATTTTTTTCCACATTGACTTATTTTTTAAAAAAAAAACTGAGAAAATACTGATTTTTAAATAAATATAGAATGTTATGTTCAGTTTAAGATTAGAAACTTATGCAACATTTGAAATTAGCTATTTATAATTAGTACTGGTATTTTAATAACCTGGTTTCAGGACATTTAGGGATATGGATTATTTTTTTAAATTTCGAGCCAAACACAAAAACAAAGAAAAATTAGAGAAAGTGACTGACCATCCACACCACATGAAAACTTGCAGTAAAATGAAGATAGGAGCTGACATCATGGTACAGGCACGACTCGTTGTGCATATAAGTTGATCCTATTAATAACAGGCAAAGTAGCAAGAACAGGAAAAAAGAAAGAAAACACAGAAAAGAAGACATACAAGATGAGATTTCATGCAATTTGCTGGCAGTTAGCAGTTTATGTGAGCCTCCATCCAGAGCAGATTCACAGTGACCATTGCAAATAAGCATCACTGAAATATTCCACTGCTAAGGAAACACAGACATTATTAGCACATTAAGCTACAGAGCAAGAGTTGTACTTTCACCCACAATCCACTGTATAATTTATAGGAATTTGAACATTTTTTGTCTTAAACCTTTTTAATGCCTTGATCAAAATATAGAGCTTCGTAGGGTAAAAATATTTTTGAGTAACAGGGATTTTATATGATCTTTAAAGTTCATCTGAAGGAATTTAACCTCAGTCTTTGATGGTAAATAGCTGATGAGCGATCCTACCCTTGGGCCCACATACAACATTCTTTGGGGAATGATTTGACAAGGGCAAAGCTCCTGAAGGTGTAGTAGATAAAACAATAAGTCCCCATATCTGAATTTTTTAAAATTCTAACGGGGTAAAATGAAAACGAACAATTAGCAATTCTGAATCATTTCCCCCTCAAAGGGAAGGGTCAGAGATTTACTTGCTATAACATCTTGCTTTCTTAGCCTTATTCTCCAGATTTTCTTCTTTGCACCAATTATAATTTAAATGACCTAATTGCATAATAGGTATCTATGGAAATGCTTAGGTACATAGTAGGCTAGTCTACTCTAAATAAATAAAAACCTCTATAAATACACATCAATCAGTAAATGATAGGAATTATTATATTCTAAAATTAGGGCCAAAGATAATAATGGTCTCTGTGTGCAAACCTCTAAATGCAAAGGCACACCTTGAATAATCAGAGAATTGAATGTTATATTTAAAATTAATTTTTGGAAACACGTGCAGGAGAACCAAGATGGCGGCATAGGTTAACGCCGGAGTTTGCTGCTTTGAACAACTACTTCAAAAGTGAAACCAAAAAAAGGAAAGGACATCACCCAGAACCACAGGAACGCTGGCTGAGTGGAAGTCCTACAACTAGGAGGAAAGAGAAACGCACACGGACACTCAGAGGAGGCGCAGTGCTGAAGTCAAATTCTGAGGTGCGGAGTGCGTGGAGCGGGCTGGCGGCGGAGGGCGTGGTTGTTGTTTTCAATCGGGAGGGAGTCGCAGACTCTGAGCACCAGATCCGGGCGAGTCTTTAGGGACCCAGACTCAAACGGGAGAAGCGGGACTGTCTGGCTTCGGTCAAAGCGAGTGCAGCTTTCTCTCCGAGCTTTGCAGCGGGTGCTGGGACTCAGAGAGGCAGAGCCCCTGGGGACAGGACTGAGAGCCGCCATAACTGCTCTCTCCGGCCCACCCTGTTGATCCTGTGCGACCCGCCCCGCCCAAGCCCTGCACAGAGGCATTTGCCGGATAGCCTCAGGCAAAGGCTAGATTAGCACCTCCCTAGAGGACAGAAGTTCTCTCACTGCTGACACAGCTGATTCTCATAGCCACTTGGCCTGGAGGTCAAACCCTCCCTGGAATTAGCTACAACAATCAAGATTTAACTATAAGACTGCGAACAAAGACCACTAGGGCGTGCACCAAGGAAGCATAACAAAATGCGGAGACAAAGAAACAGGACAAAATTGTCAATGGAAGAAATAGAGTTCAGAACCACACTTTTAAGGTCTCTCAAGAACTGTTTAGAAGCTGCCGATAAACTTAATGAGATCTACACGAAAACTAATAAGACCCTCGATCTTATATTGGGGAACCAACTAGAAATTAAGCATACACGGACTGAAATAACGAATATTATACAGACGCCCGACAGCAGACCAGAGCAGCGCAAGGATCAAGTCAATGATTTGAAATGTGAAGAAGCAAAAAACATCCAACCGGAAAAGCAAAATGAAAAAAGAATCCAAAAATGCGAGGATAGTGTAAGGAGCCTCTGGGACAGCTTCAAGCGTACCAACATCAGAATTATAGGGGTGCCAGAAGATGAGAGAGAGCAAGATATTGAAAACCTATTTGAAGAAATAATGACAGAAAACTTCCCCCACCTGGTGAAAGAAATGGACTTACAGGTCCAAGAAGCACGGAGAACCCCAAACGAAAGGAATCCAAAGAGGACCACACCAAGACACATCATAATTAAAATGCCAAGAGCAAAAGATAAAGAGAGAATCTTAAAAACAGCAAGAGAAAGAAACTCAGTTACCTACAAGGGAATACCCATACGACTGTCAGCTGATTTCTCAACAGAAACTTTGCAGGCCAGAAGGGAGTGGCAAGAAATATTCAAAGTGATGAATACCAAGAACCTACAACCAAGATTACTTTATCCAGCAAAGCTATCATTCAGAATTGAAGGTCAGATAAAGAGCTTCACAGATAAGGAAAAGCTAAAGGAGTTCATCACCACCAAACCAGGATTATATGAAATGCTGAAAGGTATCCTTTAAGAAGAGGAAGAGGAAGAAAAAGGTAAAGATACAAATTATGAACAACAAATATGCATCTATCAACAAGTGAATCTAAGAATCAAGTGAGCCGAAACCGGTTTGGCTCAGTGGATAGAGCATCGGCTTGCGGACTGAAAGGTCCCAGGTTCGATTCCGGTCAAGGGCATGTACCTGGGTTGCGGGCACATCCCCAGTGGGAGATGTGCAGGAGGCAGCTGATCGATGTTTCTCTCTCATCGATGTTTCTAACTCTCTATCTCTCTCCCTTCCTCTCTGTAAAAAAATCAATAAAATATATTTAAAAAAAAAAAATAAAAATAAAATAAAATAAAATTAATTTTTGAAAGTGGACAGGCATTTTGTAACCTTTATGTTTGAGAATAAAGTTTCTTAACTAAAATAATTTTAAAAGCATAAAGCTGATTACTGACACAGTGAGAATAGTGTTAGAAGAAGACAGCTGACCTATAGGAATATTAGCAGTTTGTTGAATAAAATTTTACAAAGCATATTTAATATGTTATCAACTTAACCCTGTGTAATTGACCTGGTCTAATTTCAAACAATATAAGAATAGTTAAGAGAAATAATATAAATCTAATCTATGACAGAATCAGAAACCATGTAAAAAAAAAAAAGAATTATAAAACAATTAGATAATAGCTGTTTAACAGGTTTTTAAATACCCCGAATAAGCCCAAATTAATAAAAATAACTTTTATATCTTCAAGGTTGGAATATAAATGAAGGTAGACAACTCATATACCATACATAACATTTACTGTCCATGAAAGTCTTTAAAATCATCAGATTTGTAATGTTGGGTTATTAGTGAATTGATTGGAATTGTGTTTGAAAGTACAATTTCTGTGCGAAGGACAGATAGAAGAAGCAACTGGTAAGCTTATTCTAACCATGAAAAATATTGAAATGAAAAATCTATTTACCAGAAAGTACATCATGTTAACGAGAAACACTATGGCTCTTTAAGTACTTGAGGACAAGGACCATTGAGATACAGTATTTTAATACAGTAAACATTTGGTCTTACCAAGTCATTGTTATCAAAGCAGACGTCAGGCCCCTTTCGGTATCTGGGTTGCTTAACCATGTCACAAGGATCAGGACCATCAGCTAAAGGAACTTGTTAAGGAATATGAAATTACTTCCCCCCACACACAAGTAAAGAAAATGCAATATATTTATTTCTCAAAGCAAGTAAGAGTTACCTATGTCATTACTCTAACCCAGCACAACCAGTTCAAGTACTTAGGGATTTAAGGAATTAAACTGCCACAAATTTTTCTTGTCAGACTAGAGGCTGTGTGAAGAGATCAACTTTTTCAATTCTGACCATATATGGTCCCTGGCACATAAAAGTGGAAGAATGATGCAGAGTATAAGAGAGTCATACTTATAAAACAGTACAGGGGAGAACCTGGGTGCAAAGATAGACAAAACCAACTTCTAATAATACTGGTAAATGTCAATTCTAAACATAGGTGAGAACTTTTTTAGCCTTTGCCCCTGCTGTTTTTGAAAAAAATAAAAATTAATAAATAAATACACACACACACACACACACTCTAGAGGCCTGGTGCATGAAATCTGTGCACTGGGGGGTGTCCCTCAGCCCAGTCTGCACCCTCTCCAATCTGGGACATCCCTCTCACAATCCAGGACTGCTGGCTCCCAATGGCTCGCCTGCCTGATTGCCCCTAACCGCTTCTGCCTGCCTGATTGACGCCTAACCCCTCCCCTGCAGGCTATCTTGTGTGTTAGAGTGATGGTCAATTTGCATACCGGTCATGACTAATTAGCATATCCCTCTCTTATTATATAGGATAGGCGCTCTACAGAACCTCTGCATAAGTGCTTAATAGTCATTGCATGTCATTTTGCATGTTTACCACCAGAAGTAGTTTTAGCAGTTGTAGCATATGACAGGGTTTCCTTTTTTAAGAATGAATGGTATTCCATTGGATGCATATACCATATCTGACTGCATTTTGCATTATTGACTATTGACAGCTTTCAAGCCACAATGCCCCCTTTCCTTCTACCCCACATCTAGGCGATCAGGAAAGCCGGAGTGGAATGCTCCCTCCGTTGGCACTGCTGCCTAACCCAGACAGTTGCTCCTCCCAGCTCTCTCAGGCCATTTTCCGATCTGCTTGGGAATCTGCACTGCTCTCTCCACCAAACTTCATTCTGTGAGTAAGAAACCTTTCACATTCTTTTGGTGCATGTATAGCAACATCAGCCTTGACATGCAAAACAAATTTCGCGTGAGGGGTCCATTCTTTCTGTGCGGTGATCACTCTATAATATTTTTCTTTTGACGGGCATAAACAACATGACGAGGTTAAAAACACATTATTTCAAGATGGCTTTCCCTTCCAAACATCTCCGATGTCAAAGGATACAGGTCTGCTCTGCTTGTATGAGCAGTCGTGTGTCACAGGGACAAGTCCCTTTGCTCTCAACCATTATGAATACCAAGTTGGTGTTCATAAGTTTTTCTACATGAAAGATCCTGCAAAGTAAATATTTTAGAAAATAACAGAACTGTATCTTTTGGGAAAAAGAAATAAAAATATTCAAAGATTCTTAACACATTAAAATGATATCACATCTTGAAATACAAAGTATCACAAACATAAACAATAAAACAGAAGGAGAATGAGTTTAGAAGATAGGTTACTGTGTTTTATGTCTTAGTATGCACCTCTTACCTCTCTCAAATGAATACAAAAAAAATGCAAAAATGTTTTAAGCATGTTTAAAAATGTTAGTTCTCAATGCAAAATTAGCACTATTAAATTGTTGAAACTCATAGAAAAAATGTTTTATTTTACATGTTTAAGGAATTGTGGTATTTATCACTGGAAATAAGCCATAGTTACCTTATTTTACTCATAAGGAAACTCAGACTACAGATATGGCTAATCATCTTGCCCAAGCTAATGGCAGAGTAAAGACTAGATCAGTAAACTTTCTGTGATGATGGAAATGTTTTTTTGCTTTATGCGATATGATAGACAATAAAGCTACTGAGCACCTGAAATGAGGCACAACATTTTAATATTAACTACTGAACTGGAAACACACATATAGAGAAAGTCAAGAGCTTTAAATTCCATGAAGTGCTTTGTTGTGTTTTTTTTCCACTTCTTTAGTAATTAGTAACTCTGTCATTAAAGAGTAATTTCTTTAAGATTATCTATTTTTTAAAAAGTGGGTTTTTCTGTGATTCATTCTAATATCTTGATTATCTATGAAATTTAATTTAGCCATTTTAAAGCACACAGTGCTAGTACTGCACATCAATTAATGAAAGGACAAAGGATTCTGAAGCTCTTTCCGATGTGCCGGATAACACTGATAGAGGATAGCCTAACATACTCATCTCTAAACAAGGAGGCCTGCTTTTTACTGAGTCCATGCCTGACTGTCCTCCCCTTTCTTCTCCTTTTCATACCCTCTACCTCCTCCCAGAACGTAAAGGTTAGCTAAATAAAGTCATTGAATCATATTGAACATGCTTATTAAAAATTCATGCTAGTTTCAGTTAACCCATTCCTGAAAATATTTTTAACTGTTCTAAACATCTATTTTGAATCCCTAGCAACTAACAATTCCAGCCCTTTTCTGTGCTCAGATTACCTCATCTCCTTGTATTTTCTCTTCTCTATGTTAACATTTCTTCTCAAATAACCAGCCCGCAGTCACTAAACACAAAGCATCCCAACTCTGCCTTTCTGCTCCATTCTCAGCAGACCTGTGACATGGATTATCACTCTCCTCTGAAAACCAAAAGTCCCCCTTTGCCTCTATCCCATTACAACCAAACTAAATTCTCCATCTCTTTCAACAATGCTTCAAGATTTTTTATGGATACTGTGGATGACTAACATTAACCTTTGGAAATATTTTCTCCCAGTTTTGAATTAGAATACACACCCCTGAAAATAGTTTAAATGTAAAAAATATCATACGTCTGTCTTGGAATTACTGATATAATTAACCCTAATCTTATTAGAATGAATGATTCTGCAAATTTCTCTATAAACATTTTAATGAGTTACTTTTGACAAAAAATACACAAATATCATTTCTCTATTTTACCTACAAGTGGGTATTTTTTCTAGAACATTTATTATAGTTGAAGGGACTATAACTTACCTAAGTTAGAATTAAATTTAAAAATGATAATTTCTGATGTTTTTATTTTAAAACAGTTATCCATATCTCTCTGACTCAAACAACAACAATCTCCATTATTTCCTGTAATGACTATAAAAGTGAACACAATTTCTTTGATTCAGAAATGAGGAAGAAAAATTACCTGGAACAGTTTCCGCAGTCTAATACACCACTGAATGACTTACTGTCATTATCAAAGAAATACTGCGTTTGTTCAGTAATGCAACTCTGCTTTGATATAGAGGCTGTAAAGTCCTCATCTTCCACATCAACTGTGGGGAAACGAAGACCACCATTAGGAAGGGACATGGTAGGCAGTCCCCAGAGCCTTCCTTTCTCACGGACAAAACTGCAAAAGGGCAGGCACCTTGATTGGCTGTTTACTGCTAGTAATATAGTGGTAGCCCTTAATAGTTGCCCAACAATTTTTTCAATGGAAAAAATTAATTCAAATATATAACAGCTACAAAATAGAGCCAATGAGAGAGGAAAGTTTTGACAAATAAATTTGAAGCTATAAGTGTCAAATGGGTGATTCTCTTTCTATCACATACTCTGAGTTTGTTAAATTCAGTACATCCAAAAGTATTTTAATTATTATGACAACTAGAGGCCTGGTGCACGAAATTCATGCACTCAGGAGATTGTCCCTCAGCCTGGCCTGTGCCCTCTTGCAGCCCGGGAGCCCTCGGGGGATGTCTGACTGATGGCTTAGGGCCTAAGCCGTCAGTTGGACATCCTTAGCGCTGCCGTGGAGGCAGGAGAGGCTCCCGCCACTGCTGCTGCGCTTGCTAGACATGAGCTCGGCTTTTGGCGCTCCCTCTGTGGAAGCGCACTGACCACCAGGGGGCAGCTCCTGCATTGAGTGTCTGCCCCCTGGTGGTCAGTGTGTGTTATAGTGACTGGTCATTCCACTGTTTGGTCAATTTGCATAATAGCCTTTTATTATATAGGATATCTGAGCATTTACTTACCTGCCTCCAGAAGCCGGGGAAAAGTCAAACTCAAGATAAACTGCTGTAGAATAGACCTAAATTTTAAATATGAGTAATTATTGATTAAAATCTACATATTTTCCTCTATAAATTATATAATAAAAATGTGAGGAAATTTTTTTTATAAACAGATTTTTTTTTTACCTTTCAGGAAAATATTAAGAATTTGTTAATAAAAAGTTTAGAAGCTTTTTATATAAGTATCCTTAAATTGTACAAAACATTATACATTATTTCTGTTGAAGAAGTCAGGGTGTGTAGGACCAAATGAGGGATACATGTGTGAGGAGATATAATATGAAATGAGATTGTGGTAAGTCTAGCAGGAGAATATCAGTATTTCAATGTACAGGTTTCACAGTCAGTATTTTCTCCTTCTTTTAGTTTTTAAAGCTCTGTGGTAGAAGAAAAAGCATAAAAAACAAAACAAAAATGACTTTGTGCCATGGGTTTATAAACTATTTACTTTATAATATAGAGTATATTTTTAAATACACAGTGGACATATACACATATACATATGTATATATGTATATATGTATATATATGTGTGTGTGTGTGGCATATAGAACATTTCAATTTTCAAATAAAGGACAATTGAGCCAAATGTTAGTATAGAGTTATTTGGAACTGAGTTTAGTGTTAAAAAAAAAAGTGGTGGTGAGATATTCTGGCCAGAAAATAACATAAAGGCAATCAGGTATTTCAGAATCAATGATGAGAGAGAATTATTGATTGGCTGCCTCCTGCACGCCACCTACTGGTGATTGAGCCCACAACCTGGGCATGTGCCCTTGACCAGAACCAACTCGGGACCCTTCAGTCCGCAGGCCGACACTCTATTAATTGAGCCAAACCAGCTAGGGCTCAATATGAGATTTAGAAATCTCATTTTCACAACAGAAAGCACCAATTTTTACAAATTTGTTTCCCCATAATAATGTATTTTTTTATTCAAAAATCTTTGCTACTTTATAATCTAATTTTAGCTGGGAAAGCCTGAATATCAAATGAACATAGAGATTAACCTACCTGGAATAAGGCTAGGACAATACACAGCTGGGCATTGATAAAAAAGGAATATAGTGACAGTGAGAAAGGAAGGGAGGGAGAGAATGGATCCCAGACATTCTCCTGCTAGACTTACCACTTCTCCACAATCTCATTTCATATTATATCTCCTCACAGGAGGTGCAGTTACTTGACTAAGCAGAACCAATGACAAATTTGATCTTTCAGACTTCCCAGTGCCTCACTAAGCAGTTTAAACGTCTCATTTACATAGGTGGCAGGTTAGGTGAGGGGGTGAAGGAGGTTGGATTCAGTGAAAAGAAAGAATTAGATCCATTTCAGCAAGATGATTGATGCCTTTAAAACTACGCCAGCCTTTGTATGAACAGTAAAGGGGTGGAAAGAGGAGTCATTATGTCAGGAATTTGATGGATGAAGACATCCAACTGGAATACAGAATGCAATAGATAGAAGAGATAAAAACACCTACAATTGAAGGAATTGAATATCCTATAAGGAAGACACACAAATGAAGAGTTTCACAGGTCCCATAGGAAAAATAAGCTTCTGGAAAGGCTGGCGCTTGGATGAGCATAACATTGTTTTCATAAAAAAAACCGAAAAAACGGAATGATTGTAACAGCTTTACATGGATCACTTAGAAGGACTATTTATAAATACATATTGCCAATATGTGTTATTGGGAATAAAAAAATTCCCATAATTATTATTTACATGTCACAAAAATCCATGTTTTCATCACATTATTTACTATTTACATCTTTCTCTCCTTACCAATAAAAATAGAATTTTGACTTACCAGGCAGCAGCTGTCGCCCACCAGCCAATATGTAATATGTCAGCTATTGATGGCTGGAAAATATAAAATAAAAGAGTCAGTGCTTTCATCCACACCGAGTGTCTCTTGGAGAGGGAGGGGTGACTGGGCGATCACTGACCACGTATGCCGAGCGATGCCCTGCTCCTTGTTTTGGGGCAGCACCAGGCTCACACACCGACTGATAATCGTAGGATTTGTTGAAAGCATAGACTGATATATTAACCAGATGTCTCATCAAACTTGGGTCAATCTCGCCAAAAAATCTTCCAATCTGCAAAGAAAAAAATAATAGTTGCAAACTAAAGTCAAATATTAATACGTGAATCAGTACAGTGAAAAGAAATAATACAAAGAATCGTGTACTAAAATTAGGAGTTCTAAAACCAGATCTGGCATTCCAAAACAACGCAAATGAGCTTAATTCAATACTCAAAAGCTCTGTGTGATATCTGTAGAAGGAATGGAAACAATTTATTCAGCATTAAGGACAACCAAAGGCCTCCTGAGGATGAGAAACAGAGCACAAATAAGAAAATGGATGGGACTTGGGAAAGAAATTTGTAGGGACTGTGATGAGCTGGAGTGAGCCCCAACCACAGGAGCAACTTCCAAGGTATTAGAGGATTACCCTGAAGTTTAATCCTAAACTCCAGCCCATACACATTGTCAGGCAGGAAAAACGATCATCGTTGAGAGATCTTTTCCTTCTTTTTCTTTTAAGAGAAGCCACAAATGTAGATTCAGAAATGAAAATAGTTGATAAAAAATTCTACTTTGTTCAAAATCTTCTGTGAAGCAATTAGCATTTTACAAATTTGGGATTAGAAACTTCTGTTTCAAAGCAGCCATATATTAAGTTAGACCCTATCAACTGATAAGTATTTAATACATGTGACTATTCTACATTTCTGAGAGATCAAAAATAAAAAATAGTTTATATCATGTTAAGATCTTTAACTATATGTTTTAATTACTTTGAGTACTAGAAAGTAAACTCAACTAACAAACATAAGGAAACCTATATTCTGGATCATATCTTAATGATTTATATCATATTAAGCACTTTAAAATTTATAACAAAAATAAAACAACTCATCAATTTCTATTATGGTATGAAGGAGTTTTGAAATGTTGATCTAGGAAAATATACTTTGGAAACCTTAGTTCTTTTTCACTTTAAGGTACATACCTGATTAGTATAATCATCATGATTTGCCATTAAAAGAAAGCCACCATCATCTAGAATCACACAATCCATTACCTATAAAAATAAAAATAACAGTTAACACATTTTAGGAAGATTATAAGGTTATACTATCATTACGTCCATACATGTAGATGATTATAACAACACTAGGAGAAAAATTCCAATGATTATGTCTTCTCTTGGACACACATCCTCAAGGGATTCTGATTAAATAAATTAAGGGCATGCATAGATTCATATCAAACCCCCAGGGCTTAATATTCCACCACTATCAATCCAGTTAAAACTGTCAACTTAGTCTTAGCAAATCATAAGAACAAATCAGAAATAATCTTTTTGCCACTCCAAAAATCATCTGAATCATTCGGTAAATTGAATATATCAAAATATTTAATAATGTATAATTATTTTCTTATTTTAAGCACATGTTTAAGATTTGATAGAAAATATTTTTAAATGAATTTTAGTCATCGTGTTTCATAGACTTAAAAAAGGAGCAGTCTTGGGATATTTAGAGCTGTATTTATAAATACTGGGTTGGATCATTTAAAATTTAAAAGCAAAAAAAGAAATGCCTGTGACAGAAAAAAAATCATTAATCCTGAAATACAGCATAAACTCCCACCTAATTGAAATCATGTGTAAATGCATGAATCAGTTTAATAGTTTTTATTATATAAAAAAGACAATTTGAAATACTGTTTTCAAAGTTGGGGACATGGGCATTCCATTTTCCTACTGTGGAAGCAGCTTGCCAAAACCTTTGCTCCAAAAACATAGTTCCCATAATCAATGTTTAAAAACTCTCTATAAAATGGATACACTACAAAAATAATTAAATTATTGACATAATTTTGATGACTAGAAGTGATCAGATGATATAAACCCCTTGCTTCCTTGGGAAATATACACACAGATAAGATGACCAGAAGAGTGGAATTCATCCTTCCTTATTCATTTTTTGGAATAGTTTATCTAGTATCATCCTTAAAGCATCTTCAGCTTTTGAACAAAAAAAGTCCACATTTGCTTTTTCAAACTCTCAAACAGAAATAAAATAGAAGACAATGTAAAATTCAATCCATGTTAGTGGAACTTCATAATAAATTATATAATCATTAGGTTTAGTTTAAAAAAAAACAATTTCTCATCATTGTAAATACAGTGTTGAATAAACTTAGAGGAAATGCAAAAGATGAGGGAAGCCTGCATGGATAAATAGAAAGTATACCTTGGTTAGAAAATGCCCACCCAGGAATAGAGGTAAAGATTCATAGGTACAAAGAATCTAACAGAATTGAGATAGAAGAGAATACAGTCCATATTGATATGCCTTTATTATAATTTCCCATAATATAATAATCTTTTTAAAAATAGGATTTAAAGTGGTTCACAACTTCATAGTTAATTTTTTAGCACTTAATTAAAATTTCCTGCATCTTTTTTTAATCATAAAATCTTAGCAAGAGTAAAAATAAAAAATTATAGTTAAGCCCTGGCCGGTTTGGCTCAGTGGATGGAGCGTCGGCCTTCGGACTGAGGGGTCCCGGGTTTGATTCCGGTCAAAGGCATGTACCTTGGTTGCGGGCACATCCCCAGTGGGGAGTGTGCAGGAGGCAGCTGATCGATGTTTCTCTCTCATTGATGTTTCTAACTTTCTATCCCTCTCCCTTCCTCTCCATAAAAAAATCAATAAAATATATTTTTAATAAAATTATAGTTAAAATGTTTATTTTAAAGAGTTTTCTTACATCACTGTTTCTTTTACAGTCACAAACTGGACCAGCACACTGAAAGACAAAATTACAATTATTACCACATTTTGTAAAACTGAATTTTAATTGTATCATATTATTACCATGTTGCAATTATAAATCAAAATAATTTAGTATAAAAGTAAGATTAAACATCAGCCTAGCCCATAAAAAAGAGAATTATTTTATCTTTAGAAAATAGCAATACTTATCTACACTACCATTTCAAACTATAACATTAAATTTTTTTTGTATTTATTAATCGATTTTTAAAATCTTTGAAAAAAAAAAAGGAATTCATAATTTTGTTTCACTGTAGTGGCACTGAAAATTTAGCCTCTGTATAAGATTTTACTTTTAACTTTTTTACACTTGAGAGTAAGTACAAAGTAAAATAATTTAAAAACATATATATCTTACCGGATCCCTGATTGATGTTTTGGTGAAATTCTCTATCCATGAATTTACATCAATTTTAATTCCAACAACTGAAAAAATGTAAAAGAAAAATGGACATATATCTTTAAAAAATATACCTATGATTGTCATATATCAATTTTTCTTCTCATATTTGAAAATGCCTGAGCAGGCAAGTGTAAGTTTTTGAGATATAAAGGAAATCTAAAAAAAATCAATTTAATTTCAGCTATACATTGAAAAGTTTATTTGAATTGTTTATTTGAATTAATTTAAAAGACTGTAATTTTAGTTAGCTGCAATAAACATTTGCTACATGATAATTTAGGTAATTTATATAATAGTATTGAATATAATGTTTGTTACAGAGATATTTCTTGGGGTTTGCATTAAGAAGTAATGCTGATAGCTCTTCATCTATCACATAAACTTCATTTATATTCACAAAACAGCTTATTCATTTGCCACAACCTGGCCAATTAACTAATATAGCTGGTAAGCTAAAAAATGTGATAGTATTAAGAATAGCCTTATAAATATAAGGCCATTCAAATAGAATGTCTTAGGAGGCTTTCCTAACCTGGCCAATGCAATGTATGCAATAGGTAATGAAGAAATGTTGGCTGAAGAGTGACTAGATGAGAAGATGAACGGTTGAGTGAGTGGAAAAATGATAAAGTGTCTGAGAGGTAATTAAGTGAATAAAAGCAACTGAGCAAATGAAGGAAGGGTGTATTGGTTAGGAAGTGATGGAGTGAACCTAACTATGAGGTCGAGCCACTGAGGGATAAAACTGCCCTCCGGAGGAGGAAGGCAATTTATGAACCTTCTCCTGGTGGCCTAACGCATGCTCTTTGAAATGGTCAAACAGCATTGAATCATACAATGAAAAAATAATAATTGTTACATTATTGTCTACTAATTCCAGCCTTCTTCCAATTCCCATTAATCTTCAGTTTTACAAATCGTTTTGTTTGATTTCTTTTAACAAAAAAAAGTTATTTTCAACCTACTTTATTGGAAGGTTTTTAAAAAATGGATCCTTACCTAATACTTTTTATTGCATAGTTATGCCATAATTTATCTTTTCACCCCAATAACGGAAACTAAACTTTCCATGTTCACATCATTACAAATATTCACATCTTTGGCCATGTATCCTTTTGCATATTCCTAAGTGTCTTTCAGGTTGGACTTCTCAAGTGGGATTGCTCGAGAAGTCCAAATTCCAATCCAGCATTTAGAATTTTTACATATGACACTAAATTGACTCCACAAATTTGTGCCAACAGCATATAAACATATATACTTCTTAGAAAATTCCTCAACTCTATATACTACCAACTTAATTTTATCCCCAACCTCAAAGAGAAGTGATTGTATTTTATTTTTTAAAACATTTGTCTGTCTGTATTTTGGTTGAAACTTTCTGATAAGCATTGCCCATTTTTTAATATAAATATTAGATCACATTAATATTGGTCATGTGTAGCTATATAATATATATTTATATATATGCTTACCTGCAGGTTTAAGAAGTTTTCCTTGGATATATATTTCTACCGCTTTGCTTACCATAATGCCTGATTCATAAGCACCAGGTCCACTTTCTAAAAAAAAGTGGAAAAAAGACCTATCTAGATAAATCAAATAATATTGAATTTCTTTCAATACATGACTAATCTAGCAAAGGTATATGCTATATGCCAGGGTAATTGGAGTGTCCATGAATTGGTCTGCATTAATTGCCTTTGGGATGTGAACTATTCAGCTTGGCCTCATGCATTCCACAACGCAGTGGGTGCATGCCAAACCTCTGCTTCATGACACTTGCTAAAATATTGGAAAGGCAGCTGAAGTGGAAAGATTGATATTAGATTCCCAAACTGCCTTTGAATTTTTAGAAGATAATGTCCCTGGAAAAAACTCTAATATTTCCTGAACTTCAGTTTCCCATTTGTGAAAATGAGAATAAATAATATCTATCCCCAGAGAGGCTGAGTAATTCAATTAGAAAATTTGGGGGAAATAACAATGAAATATTTTAAAATATGGCTACTATTAATTCCTATACTTAATATATTTAACAAACTAATTAGAGTGCAGTAAATTACATTTTTAAAAATTAAACATTCTTCAATATATTTTCAGTTTGTGAAATAAAGGTTTATCTACATGTTTCTAGTATTATGCATGCCTGCAGATAAGCTGCTTCTACATTACTGGATGACTGTTTCCTGCATGTGCATTTTACCTCCTCAGTTAAATAGATGCTTCTGTCTTTCCGATGTCAGCATATCGTGTCTACTTAATAATGACTATTCTGAGCAATTAACTTATATTTTGGGGGAGTAATGCAAGTAGTAGCAATAATTCATTATTTTTTAATTATAAAAGCTAAATTCCAAGAAATACTTACTGTTAAAGTAGGGAGCAGTGAAAACATAGTTATCATTATCAAGACTCCTTTTATAGAAGCTGTCCTCATAGGTTTCTGGATTTTCTTGCCAATTTTCTCCAGCCCTAAGGAGGAAATGGCTCATCATTTTTAGTCTTTAATCTACCTGATAACCTACTTTTCCCTTTGTGAACAAAACCAAAATTTACAGATATGTCTACATCTCAGGTATGCCCAAGCAAGTCAGTGGTAATTGATGGGGTATATGATACTCATTATTAAGCAATACATCAGCATTGAATTTATAGAAAAAAAATGACTCCTAGGTTTTACTCTGCCATTTACTAACTAGGTAATTCTGGACAAGTCAGTTAATATGTCAAACCCACTTTTTAGACTGTTCTGAAGATAAACAGAGGTAAGAGTCATTGAAGTACAGTGAAAACAATGAAGTGCTATTCAAATATAGAAACATGTTTTTAAAATATCTAAAATTATGTAGTATATATGATAAGCAAATATATTACTGAATAATCATATAGCATTTTTAAAGAAATGAAATATTTTGTAATGTAAATACTTTAAACAATGATTACAATTTAATGTATGAATAATGATCAGTGTCTCTGAAGAATGGCTTCCTCACACAGTAATGAACAGATTCCTGCTGTAGTCTTTTGTAATGCACTTATTTTTACAGATGTTATTTGAACTTACTCTTTGGGATAAACCCTGGTAATCCCACCATCAGTCACAACAAACCGAGCTTTCACTCCCTTGCTGGAACAGAAGACAGAAGGAGGAAATACTTTATTCAACTTACTCTCTGAAAGGTACTAATTTAGGTGTTGGTGATACAAAGATAAATAAAACTATTTCTTAAAATACAGATAGCCAAAGTAGCCAAAGTAAATATATCAATAGATGCAACTATGTTTTAATAGTTAAAACATCTAAGAAATATGTAATTAAAAGGGAGGACGCTTAAGGAAGACATATCATAGGAAAAGAATAATACAGCTGAATTTTGAAGATGGAATAGGAGTTAACCAGGATGACAGAGAAAGCTAGTGAAGAGTGATTGTATCTGGTGTGATAAAAGCAAAAGGCACAAGGTGAGAAATATAGGAAGTCAAGTTTTGAGTACAAGCTTCTAAGAATGGTCAGCTCATGAATGACCTTGAAATCCATGCTGGAGAGTGTCACCTTTAGCCTAGAATTGGAACTGCATTTTAAAAGTAAGACTGGCAAGTGTGAGTTACATGGAGAATATAGACGGGGGGGGGGGGGGGGGGGGGCTGTTGTAGGTAGAGGAATGGGAAGTATTAAAGGCATAAAAATCAGTTGCAGTAATTACTTAAAAACTGGAATTGGGACTTTGCGTATAAAGAGAGGAAAACGTTGTTAGAATAAATATTCAGCACTTGATGATTGATTGGAAATGGGTAGAGGAGAGACTGTAAATGAGAACCGTCGTCAGATTTGTCAGTTTCTTGACTGGGTACATGGTAGGAAACCTATTTTACCACATGTAGAAGCACACACAAACATGCCTATTCACATGTCAGTGTACACACTACGTGTAAAGCTGAGTAATGGCAGGTGTTATTCCTCACATACAACCACACCTGCAAATGCAAATGCAAGTTGTCAACAACTGCAAAATGATTTTCTCAATAAATTGTTATTAAAGATAAACTTTAAATTTGATGCCTATTTCCAGACATTCCCCAGAAAGATGCTAAACTGAAAAGGAGGACATAGTTTTTAATTAATAAGAACAATACGTACATGTTTTTCTGCTTGCTCCAGTAATTTTGCACCAGTTCACTTGTAAAACCTGCATCCAGCAAGACCCGATTTATCAAATCCGTGTTACCTAACACAGAAAAAGGAGACCCTCAATGACACCCACATACTTTTAAAATTAAGATAATGAGACAAATATATTATCTATTTCTAAAAGCAATTTAGAATGAAAAATATTTCCATGAATTTTAAAATAAATCCTATATTTATTTTCTGCATTTTTCATCTTTCCTTGACTTTTTTAGGCTATGGACAGAATTATTAGTGGAAAAGCCAATTCTAAATGAGGCAACTTATTTTTAAAACTGCATTAACAAGATATATGAAATATGCCAATCAAGAAACAATGAAGAAATAGTATTCTTTTTGTTTTTGTATAATGATTTCAAACTATCATCATTTCATGGACAATTCTATATCTATACTAATAAAAGAGAAAAATGGTAATTGGCGTACGACGATACCCTTTTCATTGGCTAATCAGGGCTATATGCAAATTAACCGCCAACTAAGATTGGCAGTTAACTGCCAACAAGATGGCGGTTAATTTGCATATGTAGGCACAATGCAGGGAGGTGAAAGGGAAAGCAGGAAGAAGCCCCCTGCCACTGAAGGTGATCGGAAACCCAGGGGGGAGCTAAGAGCTGGGGGGCAGGGCAAAGGTGGCCCTGGGGCCGCCTTTGCCCTGCCCCCCAGCCATGATCGGAGAATCAGGCGCCTTTGCCGCCCTGGCCAGTGATAGCAGGAAGTAGGGGTGGAGCCAGCGATGGGAGCTGGGCACGGTCGAAGCTGGCAGTCCCGGGAGCTAGGGGTCCCTTGCCTGGGCCTAAAGCGGAGCCCACGATCGCGGGGCCGCTGCAGCTGCGGGTCCCCACTGCCCGAGCCAGACGCCTCAGCCAGAGGCGTTAGGCCTGGGGAGGGGCGGAGCCTGCAACCGCGGGGAGCTGGGGGTCCCCTGCCCAGGCCTGACACCTCTGCCGGAGGCCTCAGGCCTGGTCAAGGGGCCGATCCGGTGATTGGTGATCGGAGGGTGATGAGGGTCAACTCCTCTGGCTGAGGCATCAGGCCTGGGTGGGGGGCTGAGCCGGGGATTGGGGGGATAGGATGGTCCCCTTGCCCAGGCCTGAAGCCTGGGTCAGAGGCGTCAGGCTTGGGCGGGGGGTGGAGCAAGCGATCAGAGGGAGATGGGGGTCCCCTGCCCAGGCCTGACACCTCTGTCAGAGGCATCAGGCCTGGGCAAGGGGCCGATCCTGCGATTGGAGGGTGATGGGGGTCAACGCCTGAGGGCTCCCAGTATGTGAGAGGGGGCAGGCTGGGCTGAGGGACACCCCCCCCACACACACACACACACCCAGTGCACGAATTTCGTGCACCGGGCCCCTAGTATAAATATAAATACATAGTTATGTAGGTTTTTGTTTGTTTTGGCCAAGGAACGTAAGTTATCACACACCATCTCCATTCCAAGACTAGCTTTTGGAATCTACTGATATTAGTGAAGGATCCTATCAGCTCAAATTCAAAGGTAATGGGAAGGATAGATAATAAAAATCAAGGGTCAAATTAACACACATTTTAGAAACACTTTTTCTTCAGGCTCCTCTGCTCTAAGCCCATGACACTGGGAATAACCTGTAAGTAGCCCCTGAAACTGCATTCATATCAACATTTCATTTTATTCAGGTCAGGAACATATGCTATTACTACAAGAGATGGGGGGTAAGATTAAAATGAAAAATCTTAGTTGGTCTTAATTATTTTAATTTTTAGGAAAAAATAGTTAAGATTTTTAAAATGTTTTAAAAGCTAAGAATTCATAAATATCTATCAAGTTTCATAGTATGAATGATGCAAATTTTCTCTAATAGACAAATATTGTAGTAAAAGACTACTAAAATTTCTTTTATCCCAATTTTATTTACTTCACAAAATGGGAAAATATAGAAGCATATTTTCAATTACAAAGTTAACTGTGATCAAAATAGAATGTCAGCAAGAAAACAATTAGGTAATACTGTTTATTTTTTTATTCTATTCATAGTAAAACTCATTATATAAATTGGAAAATATGTGTTATATATTTGTTTTCCTCTAAATAGCAAGAACAATGCAATGAAAAACCTTCAAAAGATCATTTAAAATTAAGCTTCTTAAATTTGAAAGGAGCAAAGGTAAGCATATCCTAAACACTTGCAAGTATCTATTTTCTGGCTTTTGAATTTTGATTTCATTTAATAATATAATAACATTTCTTTACTAGGGTCATATTGTTACATTTTACCATTAAAATTTTATAAAATAAATAAACCATCATAACAAATTAAACTGAACCAGGATTTGACCACACAAACAATTATTGTAAATTAGTTCATACTTACAGGATGGATTGTTTGGAGTTTTTCTATCAATAAACTCATTGAAATTTAAAAGAAATTCAGTGTTATTATCTGATATTTTAAGGTCATTGCAGTAATCTCTGAAAAATATTTTAAGATATTGGTTATTAAAATCAAAACATTAAAAATGTACACATAATCATAGGAAGTGGAAACACTTTTTTTTTTACTAGCTATATGACTTTGTAAGTCATTGATTTTGTTACCTCTATTTCCTCATTTCTACATCAAGATAATACTTTGACAATAAATGGCATTATAGATATACATATTAAGCATTTGACCTCTGGATAGCATATGATCAATAAATGCTAGCTTTTGTATACTTATTACATTATTATCACTGTAAGATGTAGGTTTACAGTTTTCATATAGAAATTGAGAAATTTTAAAACATGTATTTTCTCGCTAAATAGAAGAATACTAGTAAAACCATTATGTTAACATTTCTATGAGAAATCACTGTTTTTAAGTAAAACAATAACCTATTGGAAAAAGTAGCATTGATTTAACTATTGTCAACTGCAAGATTTTGTTTTGGCACATAAAACAATGCACTATCTTATATTTTAGCGAATCTTTTTGCATCTCTATGATTTTGTAACATAACTCATTAGTCACTTGGGAAATATGAATTATGCAGGTCTTCCAAATGATGGCACATTTTATTATACAATATTGAAAGTGCATATTCATTAATATCATCACTGATGTCATCAACAGAATAGTCTAAATATGGGGACACTCATAGTAATAAATTCAACTTTACCAATTCTAATTTTTGTTTAAAAGCTCAAATTTTTGTCCCTGGCAACAAAAACTCTGTCATTTTTTTTCAAAGTAAAAGGCTGATACGATTGATTTTTTGAGAAAAGATTTTCCAAATACCAAAGTCATTCTTTCAATTAAAATGATAGTTCATAAAAAAAAGAACAACACCCATTTCAGCTTTCAATTCAAACAATCAGACAAGGGTTTCTCTTTGAGACAGCCTGGTGACTCTGACATGCCTCTGAACTTCCATATTCACCATAGGGAGTATTAAAGGACATATACTCAAGGGTAAAGCTTCAATAAAAATCTCATTCCTTCCATCAAGGACATTTTTAAGTGCAACTGGCTTTTTTTCCCCCTGATTGGGTGCCTGGCAATGAAGATTGCAATGACTTCACCAAGTTAGAAGCTGAACAAAAGGTATTAGAAGAACTCAATAAAATGTTGCAAATAATTATTAAAAACCCATTTTTAGAATTCTGTTATTATTTAAAAGGCATTTCTAAAATTACATTTGCTCATTTAATCCTAAAATTCACTTTATCAGAAAGTATAAAATACTCCAAAGGTGAGGAAACCGAGACTCTAGGCTGTAAACAGGTTTACTCGGAGGGACCTAACTAGCAGACGGGGAAGCCCGAGGAAGAGCCGTCTTCACATCCCTAATTAGTGTGTTTTAACCACACAAGGTGCTTTGAACTTCCACTCTGCACACTTCTGTTACTGCACAGCTCCAGGCCAAAAGCAGCTTTGACCTCTACCAACAGAAGGCATTTAGTGTGGTGAGCAATTAATTTAGACAGTGTCATCCTGTGTGTGTGTGTGTGTGTGTGTGTGTTTATACTTGCTGGTTGAATTGTGCTGCATTTTGAAATAGTCTAAAGACATTGACTACGTCTGATTACAATAAAAATCAGAGTATCTGATTTTTACTAATAGCAAAAGCCAAAAAGTGTTGAAAGTTCCCTTTTAAGGAGAGTTGTGGAATTAGGATGGGATAAAAGTGAAAGGTTTTTAAAATGAAAAGGTGAGAAAATACAGAATGTTGTGTCAGTAGAATGAGTTCTTTAGTAATAAGATGATCCAGAAGGACCACAGAAAATTACCCACCATGAGGAGTGTGGTGTCTATGCTACAGGCAATAAGTAGCAAGAGGCTGATGGTAATATTTGAGAGGCGATTATGGGGTTAGACAGACAGCATTGATGTTGGTTGTCTGTTAGCCTAATGGTTGTTCAACACAGGCCTGGGCGCTTAAGGACTCAAGAGAATCACTCTTTCTCAGGTTCTTTTCCCAAAGGAATGACACATGACAGTGGGTAGCCGAACAATACCTGTCATTACCAAAACTTCCAAATTCGTCTCTAAAGACGTGTGGGAATACCTGCTAATATATCTTCTATGAGGCACTGTTTCTCTAAAAGTGATCAAGTTTACAATATTGATCATTGTTAATTTCTTTTAGGAAAATGATTCCTCAGAAAAGTAAAGCAGCAAGGTGAAGAAATATTTGCCTGACTTTAAAAGAACAAACTTCAATTTGCTGAAAACACTTTCAGAGCCTGAAAGTTATAATCTCTTTCGGTCACTTTCTGTGACCAAATTAGGTTGTAATTCAAAAGGCATTGAAACTACAGATCTTTAGTATTAGAAATTTGGCAAATTACTTCTAGAATACTGAAAATGACTTTGTTCTGTTCAACAACCTTACATAAGTCACAAATAAGCACTGAACTTTAGCCCGTCACAAGTTGTTATTTCTCAGTCTAACTCATCTTCTTTGAAGCGCCTTTCTCATTTCTGAACATTCAAGAAAGACAGCAAAAGTAATCCATGTTTTAGACCTTTCATTCCTAGGACTGTATGCCTCTTTAAGACAGGAATGTCCGTGCATCTAAATTCAATGTTTTCCTTTTGCAGTAGTTTTAAAATTGAGGAAATTCCAAAAACTGATTAATCATGATCAAATAGCTTAATTTAAGAATTAACTAAAATGGCCATATATCTATAAAACTTGCAAGCTTTCTTCTTTAAATTATTTTAAAATAACTACTTTTGAATACCCTTTATTAAATCCTTCTTCCTCTCCTTCCTCTTACTACAACCAATAAGTAATAACTCATATTTATTTAGAGCTCATATCTTACCAAGAACTTTGGTATATACTTTGCGTGCATAATCTCATCAAAAGCTTATACAAACTCTGAAGTAGGTGTCAGGGGTACAACATTTGAAAGCAAAGAGACTAAGGTGCAGAGAATTTGAGTAACACGCCATAACAATGAACATATGGGTAACAGACCCAGACAGTCTTGCTCTAAAGTTTGCTACACTGTTTCTCATTAATAACAGTGACAAAAATATATGACTGCTGTCCTATACTACATAACTTTCTGCCTTTTCTCACCAATTATTCTTTATCCCAATTTTTTAATCACCTTATTTTTCACAATGCTTTGAATACACATTCAGTATTAATGTTCTCAGGAAACCTTCCCTACAAAAATATTTTACTCAGGTCTACTGAATGTTCTTTTGACATCTATCGGCATTCGTATAGTCAATATATACTCATATCTTGGAGTAAAGAGGAAACTATTATTTCACATCTCTAAAACTGTTTCCTGATCTGTGAATTGGGACAATAACACTAATTTCTCATAGAGTTCTTTTGAGCAGTAAATATATTTATGCATGTAAAGGGCTTAACATGTGTTAATTGAGGTGTCACAAGTTATAACAACATTGCTTCCCTTCTCTGGTGGATTTGCTCCATCCCTAAGCACACAGGAAATTTCCAATCTTCCAGTAAGTCATGTTGATACTGAAGATGACTTAGGCCACAGGAATGGCCCGCTGGCTAAGTCCTTGCTGAACTAAATAAAGTCCCTTGCCTACCAATTGGGAATTGAAATTGAGACATATTTATCCTCTGTGAATGCCTGTTACCTATATTTTCCATCTGGTCTGACGGTGAAGCACATAATCCAATCAGCACGGTCTGCTATGTAAGACCTACTATAAGGTGAATATATTCTCATGTGTATATGCACACATATATATCTATCAGTGTGTATATAGGTGTGTGTGTATATATTTAACATGTAAAAACATATATAGAGAGTATGTTTGTATGTGTACACATACAAATGCAAATATATAATTCTCCATTCTTGTTACCTGGTTAGTTCCAACAAAAGCAAAGCCTACGCCTGTCTTGTTCACTACTGTCTCCCCACATCAGCACACTGCTTAGCACATAGTAGTTGCTTAGTAAATACCTGCATGAGTAAATGAATGAGTTAGCAGGATTCTTTTCCTTTTTAAAGTTGTTGTTCCCTTTGGTTCCATAATTTGGCATGAAATTAACCCAGAGCAGGAGTCTTGACCCAAATTCAGAACTGTTATCATTCATACAAGCTATAAAAATAAAATAAAACCAAACCAACCTTGGTGCTAAGAATGTATAGCCAGATTCTTCAAAATTATCCGGCTTCAGTGTCTCTGAATCTGCAAAGATAATGTTACAGGGTTAGATAAGCAATCAAGAATATATATCCTGAGATTCTATGGCAATAAGAAGGCATTAGAAATATAATCTAATGAGAAAATTAAAATATGTTATGTATATCCTAAACTGAAATACATCAATTACTACAAACGTCCTTCATACTTAAAAAAATAAACTTTAATTTTGTAACATAGATTATAACAGTTTTGTCAGAGAAAATGCTAAGTTTATAACTTTCCCATTTATTAACCATATTCTAACCAAGATATTCTTTAATACATCACAGGTATTTAAAATGTCAACATAAAATTTTATGAATATTATGGTAAAGAAAATGATTTCAATAAACCAATTAATGCCTTAGTGAATTAGTGACATTTTTCACATTAGTATGAATTAGTAAGTAGAAGGATAAAAACACACAAATATTTAAGTCTAAGACAACACTTGAATGTGAAACAGGCTCCACTTGAAAACACAAGCATATTCTTTCCCCGTTTTTGGCTGCTAAGGTCTGAGTGATCATGGAGGAAAATCTAGCAAATGAGAAGCACAGAGGATAATATCCATTAGGAATGGAAAGATCAGTGGAAATGTCAAGTGTACTAAACAGAAAAAAAGTTGAGCAACAAGAAAATACTTGCCCTTCATTTTGCCCTTTTTTGCTGTGAAAATCCATCAGAAAGAGAAAGCAGGGAAACAAAAAAAAGAGGGTAAAGCAAAGGGGGTCACAAACAATATTTTATTCAATGACTTCCTTGAATAAAAATATTGCGCATAGATCAAAGGTTCATTATGTACAGCTGTAGTCTGGAAAAGAAGACACATCTTTTTGGAGACTGGAAAGCATGCCCCGTCAATTACGACTAGAGCACTCTATCTGCACTGTGGTTATTTCAAGGGTCTATTCTTCAAAATGGTTAATGCAGGTGCAATACCGATGTTAGCCTATAAACAAAGCCTTTTACCAACCATCAAAGACCCGCTAGTCATCCCCTCATTTATCCAGTGAAGAACTAGCTCATGCAAAGTTACTGGTTGTGAAAAGACCATCATACCTATCAAGTGAAAGTGATAAAAATGTATAAAATACCACAATGTACTCTGAGAACCAGGACTGCAGAGAGCAAAGAAGAACTGACATAGAAATGAAAGGATCTAGTTTACTTTTTCTTAAGATTCCCGGTTTCCGATATAAAATATATATGTAAATATGTATACATTTTTTACTTTATTGTACTCAGAAAAATTTAGGTTGTAATAACTGAGCAATGTGCAAAGGATATGATGGTCATTTTACTTTACTAAATCTAGTCACCCAAAACAAAATAAAGATTAATAATGATTTGAAATATTCACTAGTGTTAATAATTACTCCACATTCCAAATGATACTTAAAAGAATTCATTTAAGTTACTGAAGACATTAATTTTGATTATAAGAAAAAGTCAATCACCAAATCAAAACCAAAGACCAGTGCAATCTAATATTTTCCAACAAAGGAGAACATGTGGAGCACAATATTATTCTTGCCAAAAGCAACAACAACAAAAAAAAAAAGAAAAAAGAAAGAAAAGGTAAAGTGTTACTCGCACAGTGCCATGGGCAGAGACTATGGGAAACATTTTGCATCAGCTAGCAGACCCTTAAAACAACAGCAACAGAGGACACAGCACTGCAATGATTCTAGAGCACAAAGCGAGGCGGGAAGGGTGGTGGGGACTGCCAGTGAGACTGGAGTACCTGCTCATATTCTATCCATGTAGAATATTTCTTGTTCCTTGCATGTTTGGAATGGGTTAGAATCATTGCTGTAGATTTGGTAATAACAGCTACTAGAATGGATAAGCCTTGGGTATTCCAAAATCTAGACGTCTTTAAACATTTGATACTAGAAGATGGCAAAGGGACCCTGAAGTTGCTTTCACAGTACTTACATCTGGCCTGAGTTATTGTCTCTTCTATTTTGGCTTTTATATAGTAAAAACTGTAGGTTGGTAATACCAAGGCCAAACTGCAATAGAAACAAGAGAAGCATAAACACAAACAAACAAAAATGAAACATAAAAAAAAAAACAAAAAACCACCACACGTCAAGTTCATGGAAAATCCAAAAAATCTTTTTCATGGGAAGGAAAAGACATATTACTGTGACAGTCAAATGCATTCTGCTAATAGAGTATTTAATTTGATCTTGCCATCCTGAGTCACCCAGTTCTCTACATTATAGAGGATCAGAAGACACATGGAAAATAAGCTTCTAAATATGCCCATAAATTAGCTGAGAAAGAAATGTCATGGGTACTATATTTCCAGAAAACACTGTTGAGTGTTGAAAAATATAGAATACGGGAGTATGTTTAAACAAAGCAAATAAAATTGATGAATTAAATATAATGTTAAAGTGCTTTGTAGCAAATGTAAGCTATTAAAAATTACAAATGTAAGTATTATCATTTCTATTACACAATTTACATAATCATCTGAAATATTAAAAATCATTTTCCTTTCATTTTAAAAATTTATCTGTATTGTTGAAAGTTTTGCAGACGTACCCTTTTCTCCCCACTGACCCCTTCTAGCCCACCCCTTCTCTACGCACCCACTCCAGGCCTTCACCACACTATTGTTTGTATCCATGGGTTATTCATCTAAATAACTACTATTTTAATACTCTAATCTTTAGACAAGACCAGAGAGTCCATTAATGGGAAAATTCAGATTCCTTTATAGCACTGAAAAAGATTCCCTTCTCATGCCATTGGTTCTTACCCAATACTTCAAATTCATTTATGCGGATATTCCACAGCACTTGGTAAATTGCTGTCAGGTACAAAAGGGCATACATCTTGAGCTCAGTACATTACAAGAATCATGGGATACTCTAAACGTATAGATGTACAAACTAGAGGACAGGTCGTGTGCAAATCTTAAACCAAGTTCAGAACTATTTAGACACTGAAAAGCCTATCTTCAAACCTTGTCTTAGTAACTGAACAAAATAAAAAGCTGACAGGCAGGTAACCTTGCTGTTTTGAAGTTGCCAATTAATAAAACACATAATGCATTAAAACTGAAAAGATGTCAGAACATTTGAATATTATGCAATTTCCAAAAATACCACCACATGTATGAAATTCTTTTATTCTTACAAGGGCTAATATACATGCATAGGGCATTGCTAATTATTTCATATCTACATTTGCTGTTGCAAATGACTTTTGCAATTCTTTGAGTATAGAAGTAAACTTAGGAAATAATGGGTGCAGATAATGGGGCAATCTCAAAGATTTCCGATGCAACTATTTTCCAAAAGTGAGGCTAGGTTCAGTTGATCAATTGAGTCATTCAGGATTCGCCTTTAATACGTAATCTAAAATTTAGCAATGCACAGGAAAAGGTGTCCATATTTAGGCTTCTAAATATTTATAGACATTTTCAGGAGATCTTCTTTCAAATAACTCAAGCCTCATACCATGGCTTTTGGGATGAATGTCCAGACAATATAGACAATATAGAACAGGAAAAAACACAAAATTCCAGGTTTTTCTTCTTATAAATATACATGCAAAAAATTAATTCTACGAAGAATAAAGAAGCAGTGGTTTATTTGCTACAATTTAACTGTTCAGTCAAGGTAGCAAAATGGGTGGATGCTTGCTACCTCCAGTTCTCAAATCTTTTACCATCACTAAGAAATTCACAGACTTTTCTTATGGGTAAAGGTCAGAGAAATAAAATGTTATGTAGATTTAATGCAAATCTCTACATTCATTTTATAGGTAACTTCCTTTAAATGGAGGCAGAGATTAAAATTAAAATAAGCAGTGCAATTAGCCTGAAAGCAAGATGACCTTTCATGATTCACTTGCCATTTATAAAATGTGGAGCAGAATTACTGAGCATTCGAAGATCGTCTCCTAAAAATTCCCCTCCAGGGAAATTAGGACATTTTTACTACCCCATCAGCATTTATTGCTAAGAGAAACTTCTAATTAAAACCGATAACATTATATCATGTGGTTACCACAGTGTCATTCTGCAAGCTTGTGTTACATCTCATGCACCATAAAAAATAGTGTGGCAAGCCTCGAGGGACACAATAGTTTTAAAATTGACATGTTAAATATATATCTGGCCTGGAAGTCTCAGGTTGTTATTCGTGGATACACACTATTCTGTAGAAAAACATAGCTACATTTAATTATTTCCATGTTAAGGCAACAGTTATTTCTTCAACCTGCAGCAGATAAGATCTTTACCAACATTCCCAGGCAGCAATGCTCTCATATACAGCGTTTGCTGTTTCCCTCCATATAAAACCAATAGGCCTAGGCGGCTTTATTTTCTCCCAGGGATTAACGTCCAATAAATCCACTGGCCACAAGATGGATGTTAGATCCCATGTAATATTTATGTGACTCACATAAATATGATTAACTAGTTAAGTAGAATGTAACACTTTTCAGCTCGAAAATGTTTCACTACAAACCAGTAATGCTGAGAGAATTCTATTAATATAATTAATTACTATATTTCAAAATGTATCTAAATTATATCAAGGCTTAAGGAGAAAAAAATCACTAAATGAAATTTGGTACCTCATTCATTAAATCAACACATGCCATGTTTCTTTAATATAGATGTAACATTTTCTTCTAAATTGGCATTTATGAATTTATTTGTAAAGAGATTCAGAAAAGTACTTATAATGGAAAGAGATGGAATCTGGCTCAAAGTTGTAGGTTGGGGAAGGGAATGAAAGATGCAGACATGCAGAAGAAGGCAAGATTGGCTATTCAGAGAACAGTAACTTGTATGGGGAGAGCAGTGGGAGAAAAGACAGGGTAGAAATATGCGACATGAATGATCAGAATTGGAAGTTGAAATTTAACTTTCATGAAAATGAGAAGAGACTACATTTCTATAAACAAGTAATATGCTCAACCCTGCAGAAATAAGCATTAACCTGTCCACACTGTGTGTTATGTCTGGATGTGTGAGGAAAAGGGGCTGAAGGTAATGGACATTTGAGAATCTGCTACAGATACATTTAGGTAAGGTTTAAGGCAAATTAAAAAATACCCCCAAAGTATAATTCTGACTGTAGTAGGAACAACTCCCATTGACAACTCATTGCCAGGATCAAAAGGAAACAGTTTTTCATGTCTACATTTGCTGTTGCAAATGACTTTTGCAATTCTTTGAATATAGAAGAAAACTTAGGAACTAATGGGTGCAGATAATGAGGCAATCTCAAAGATTTCCGATGCAACTATTTTCCAAAAGTGAGGCTAGGTTCAGTTGATCAATTGAATCATTCAGGATTCACCTTTAATACGTAATCTAAAATTTAGCAATGCACAGGAAAAGGTGTGCATATTCAGGCTTCTAAATATTTCTAGACATTTTCAGGAGATCTTCTTTCAAATAACTCAAGCCTCATACCATGGCTTTTGGGATGAATGTCCAGATTGTAATCTCATTACTTTTTCCTATGGACAATACAGACCAGGAAAAAATAAAAAATAAAATTCCAGGTTTTTCTTTGTATAAATATACATGCAAAAAAAAATTCATTCTACAAAGAATAAAAAAGCAATGTATTTGTGCACCTAAGGAACAAAGGCATAGAGTGTGTTCCCAACAGCACATGCAATACTTTGTTTTATCATAAAATCATCTCTAAAGAGATAGGGCTCCTTGCCCTGGCCGGTGTGGGTCAGTTGGTTGGAGCATCATCCCATACACTGAAAGGTCTTGGGTACACTGAAAAGGTCTTGGGTTTGATTCCTGGTCCACACATACCCAAGTTGTGGGTTCAATCCCTGGTCGGAGTGCATGTGAGAGGCAACTGATCCATGTTTCTTTCTCACATCAATGTTTCTCTCTCCCTCTCCCTTCCTCTCTAAAAATCAATAAAAATATATCCTCAGGTGAGGGTTAAAATAATAACTGTAACTATAATTAATATAATAATAATAAAGAGAATGTGCTCCTAGATTCTAGATTTCTTCTGTGCTGTTACACTTTCTGACAAATTCATAAAAAAAAAAGGGGGGGGGAAGCTGGCAATAGTCATAAAAGAGAAAGCAGAAGTAATGACTTTTGTATGTAAATAAAGATTGTGTATATGTGAAGAGATGCCTAACAGAAATGAGAGAGAGAGAAATCAGTAGACACAAGTAAAGTAATTAAATCAGTCATTCTGGTGTTTCTCAATACGTTCAAAAGTATGTAAAAAAGCAAAAGCAAAAGTGGAGAAAGTCTGGCAGGTACTGTTTCTGACATTAATACCTGTTTTCTTCTATATCTATTTTGTATGCCTTCCTAGGAACACAAAAGGCAACAGTTTCCTATTATAACAACACTGCAGCTCTAGGGAAATCCCCAGCATCTAGGCCCCCCTGAAAGGTTATATATATATATATATATATATATATATATATATATATATATATATATATATATATATGAATATATATATTGTGGGGGGGCTGTTGTTAAGGAATAGTTGAGTCCACCACAGTTATTGTATATAAATATGTAGCCAAAGAGTCCTTCAGACTTGAATGTTTCAATGGAAGTTTGGACACCATTCTTTGGAATTGACAGGATGGGGCAAACTGAAAAATCTTAATTTTGAATCCTGTAAATATTTAAGGAATGTCTACCATGTGCCACTGTCTCACGAGCTGGGGATTTAAATGAAGAAGGCAACAATTTTATAATCTATCACTCTTATAGGGTGCTACTGTGTCCAGTTTTACAAGGCCCAGTCAATTGAAGGAATTAGTATATTGCAAAATTGCTACTCTTGGGGGTAAATTATATCAACTGAGCATTTTATATCAGATCACACTATGATGTAATAAACATTATTTTTAAGTTAATTACAACCTAAAATGTGAATAATGTAAACTGATTTATATAAGGAGGTTAGTGGAGGTGACAAGTACAAATTAAGGGCATATTGTCAACATTTATTTTTACTAACATAAATATACAAAATATCAAATATATTTATATCACATGTCATTTCTAAATTTTATATTCCTAGCGTTTCCCTATATTTTCCACTTTGAGAAAAAACCAACACAGCTATAACTTTAAACATTTTAGTGTTGGAAAAGGTAACATTTCTATTTTAATTACATTGAAAATAGCTAATGAAAATGCAAAGACTTAATATTCATCCATTGGGAAAATCACTACTAAAATAGGTGAAAGACACTGAAATGAATACTTTTATTCAATATACATATAAATATAGTTAATTACCTGTAATCTGTTCCATTGACAGGGGTCCATGTATATGTCCTGTTTCCTTTGTCAATATATCTCTAGAAAAAAAGTTTCACATGGTTATTCTCAGCTTTTACTCTATGTAAATTTACATGATGAGCAAAACATTAGGATCTATTTATAAATCCAGTGGTCATTCAACATCCTTCCACACAAATTTCTGATCTATTCTATGTTATAATGTTTATTCTGTTATGGATATAGGTATATATAAAGCAAAATGTTAGGACAAAATAAACACCCACGTGATAAATTTTAAAAACTTACAAGTGAAAATCTTGGCAATTTATGCCAAATTATTAACCCAAATACTTTAAAAACATTTCCTGCAGAAACCGGTTTGGTTCAGTGGATAGAGCGTCGGCCTGCGGACTGAAAGGCCCCAGGTTCGATTCTGGTCAAGGGCATGTACCTGGGTTGCGGGCATATCCCCAGTAGGAGATGTGCAGGTGGCAGCTGATCGATGTTTCTCTCTCATCGATGTTTCTAACTCTCTATCTCTCTCCCTTCCTCTCTGTAAAAAATCAATAAAATATATTTTAAAAAAAAACAAAACAAAAAACAACAAAAAACATTTCCTGAAAAATAAACTGTAATAATGAAATAGGACTGTGAAATGTTCAATAAGACTCAGATAATCCATACCAGAGTATGTTTAAAAGAAATGGTTATAATATCAGGAAATTAATGCAGTCAGTGTATCTACATCCAAATGTAAGATTAGCATATTACTATTCTTATTAAGCCATTATTATAGTTTTATCTATCATGAGAGACTAACAACTCAGTATTATGAAGGTTGAGAAAACAACTAAATGTACCAGGGAAAGGAAGTAAAGAGAGAAATAACTGCCTGGATGTAGAATCTTTTATATGCAGCTGATGAACAATACTAAAGAAATTATTATTCTTTCTTCCATTAGATATAGTGATAACACATTCATATCTTGTAGTTCTTTTAGTTATTTCCAGTTTAGTCATCCTCATCAGAACAGTAACAGTCACTGAAGTATTAATTGGAGTTAGGCAACATACCAAGCACTTTGCAGTCACTGTCTCATTTAATCAACCTCCTGGTGAAGATACTATTATTTTCCACAATTAATGATGAAGAAATAAATAAAGGGGACTTTAATTGAGAGGATGAAGGAAATGTATGATGTCAAACCATTGTATAGCAACTACACAATGCTGCCGCTACACATCCAACATCCCTTGGTTTTATTTATGTGAGTGGAGAGTGGGAGAATGGAGGAATGGAGTGTTAAGGTTTTTGGACTAGTAAAATTCTTAAAATAACTTTTAAAAATAATGTTTACCTATTAGCTACTGCTCAACAAACATGGCAAACTAGTGTTGTTCTGCAAGTTGTAAAAATAATATCAGATTAGGAGACATACAAGATGATATTTTTTCACTATTAGTAATAGGAAAACTCTGTAGGTGAATATTGGTCATAAAATAATTTATAGTCAATTGAAGTAGGAAAATATCAAAGTGATTTAATAGAAACAAAAGTGATTTTTAAGAGTGTTCAAGTCAAAGATCTGGTTGATGGAACAACATGGAAAAGTTGGTGAAACTGGTGAATGGTACACATTTTTTCCTGTAAGGAGTGAAGGGGAAAACAGCACAGCTAAAGTCTGAGTAAAGAGAATTGAAGTTTTAACAAAGACTGAAATTGATTTTCACCTCCCCTTAGGGTCTCATAATGGGGACTCTGAATGATATAAAATAAGGAAAGCCACATGCCATTGCAGGATCCTATTTAAATCCTAGCTACATTTTAGGAAAAGATCTGCTGAGGAATTCAGGAGAAATCTGACATTTTAAAAGGATGCTATAAAGATTACATTTCTAGGCTCAAAAACTTCTGAGTTCTACATTTTTTCAAGTACTCAAATATATGAACATGCATTTACTCTACATGTGACTAATAACAGATAGGCACACTCCTCATATAAAGAATTCTTCAATGACAATGGAATAATAATAAACAATACATTGTATTACATTATTTGTACCAGTGACGTATGGGGGTAGTTGTGTTGTCTCCTGATTTAATTTCAGATTTGCAGGGAAATTATTATACAAAGTACATAAATAGTGCACTAAGATAAATCAAGCCAGAAACAAGTAAACAACCAAAAAATGTTTAAAATCCTAAATAGTTAATATGTGGAATACAATAATAAGAACATCCTCATTAAATTGTGCTTTATTTCTTATAATGATAAAAATAAAAATATTTCAAGAACATATTAATATAAGAATACATGAAAAATTAAATTAAATTTTAAAAAAGAATAAAGAAACCCAAAACAACATTATTTTATAAAAATCCAAGAGTTAAAAATCTTATTGAAAGGGGTGGGGTGGGCTAGAAGAGGTCAATGGGGGGAAAAGAGGACTTATGCAATACTTTCCATAAAGATTATAAAAAAAGACAACATCCCTCTAGGAAAGAAGAGTACCTTAAAAAATTTGTTTACTGGAGACAACCCTATTTTATAAATAAATATTGTTTTAATAGAAAAAAAGACTAACTACCAATATCAATTATTATTGACATGTATGAGAATAAGCCTGACTTAATACTTACCTCATCTTGAGACTTAACCAGAGTTCTGAAGGATTTTTCTCCACTTTCTCCATCTATCATTTTATTGCGAATCTAAGGAAAAATGAAAAAAATTATTTTATTGCAATTATTACTAATTGACCTACCAAAGTATGTTTATTAACATATTATACCTAACTTCAGAACCAACTGAATAAAAGTAGTAGGTTGCTGCTATTCTCTGGGAATACTTTTTTAAAAGCTATCACATTATAGTAAGTTTACATTATTTTTTAAAAATAAGAACATCCTTAATGAAATATTTTCAACGAGGCAGTAATTCTCGAAATATAATCAATAAAGGAGTGGTCAATTACTTTATGTGGTCAAGGGGAAACTGAGGTTTAAGAGTGGTGAAATAATAATTATAGTTACTCGGTGGCATGAGAGTCTGAAGACCAAGCTCCTTACTATTACATAATCCTACTCTATCATGTCAAAACATTTTACAACAAACATTCTTTAACCATCTAAAACATCCCAGCATCATACCTTGGCACAGGATAATTAAAATAAAGAATTAAATTCTATTGTAAAATGAGGAATAAAGCTGTAAAATATGTAAAGCAAGTACAAATTAAAACACAATCTGACAGATTATGATAAGAGAAGAAAGGGAGTTCATCCATATGAAAGAATCTTAAAAATCTTTGCTCTGGAGAGCAGTCAGCTTCAAAACCTGATTCTGCTACTTACCAGCTGAGTAACAGGAGACAAGCTAGGCAATGGAACCTTGTTGTACCTCGCATATCATCAGGACAACAGATATAATAACAATAATAATAACTATTTCAAAGGTTCTTGAGAATCCATGACTTACATGTCATGTACTCAATAAATATCATCATTATTATTAATGATTATCCTTATCATGATGGGAGACCCTCTCAGAGGAAGTGACATGTAATTCTGGTTTTGAAATTATATAGACATTTTCTGAGGAAAGAGCACTAAAACAAACATGTCAGCTTCTCTACACATGTTGCTCATTGGATGGTTGAATGGTTAGATTCCCTGCAAATTTCTTTCAACTCTATAGCAACATACTCCATATGTTTGTTTGTTTTATTGACACTCACATGTTTCATTTGTGTTGAGATACTTAAAATATCTCTATCTGTGAAATGAGAAAGAAACAAACATACCCAATTTAAAATATTTATTTCTTTTCATATGACCTTTTGGATAAGTGAGCCCAGGACCTAGCATTTTTTCAAGAGAAAAAAAACATCCAAATTTGTGTATACAGTACCTAAAAGAGCACCCAATCCGCTAATGCTGCTCAATAGATACTTGTGGAATGGGTGATTCCAGCATTTGAGCTGAGGGTCTTGTTCAGGCCTCCTGATTACACTCACCTCCACTTTAATATCATTCTCTAATTCTGCATCAAGGAAATCCAAAGTTACTGGCTCCTGAGATTTGGGGTTCTACACAAAAAATAATAATAATTAAGCATATGTGACATTGTAAAATGATGCTATATATAGAATAATTCAATTAATATTTGAATATAAAATTAACCTGTAAAGGTTACTTACCTAAGGTATAACAAAAATTATATAATAAAAATAATGATATATTCTTTCATATATATATATTTTTTAAAGTAATAATAAGTAGGGCCAGAAATTTAAGCTTTAAGTGCAGCAAATTTTAATTAATCATCAGCTGAAGATAGTCTTATTTTGAGCACTGAGTTAGATACTACATTTAGAACCACAAGCTCTGGGGGGAAATGACTTTGAAGATCCACTCAGAAGTTTCTCTTTAGTTATGATGGAAAGGAGCAAAATACAGCCAAGTTAATAACATATTAAGCAATATAACAAAGGGAATATATAACTAATATCCTTCCTTATTTGTATCTGTAAAGTAATAAGAGATTAAATGAAGAAAAATACTTTAAAACTTTGAATGTGCTCAGCAGAACAAGCTCTACTAAATGTATTCTTTCTTCTTACAATGCATAAATATGCAAATTTCTTTCATGTATTTGAATCTCAGAACCTTTACATATAGTTTATTTAAGGAAAAATTTGTGGCTAAGGCATAAAAAAACGTAATAAAGATTAGGTATTGTAATTGAATAATGACCCCGGGATTCATTAAATGCTGTTCCCTGCTTTAACACCTCCTACCGCTACTTCTTGCTGGTGTCCAACAATAAATAAAATTCATTGTGGAATAAGGAAGAATTTTTTAACTTATTTATATAAATATATCAAAATAAAAGTTAGCCTGGCTAATTCACCTCATATGACATTTTTAAAAAAGTTGTCAATTACAAAATGAAAACTTACTGAACTATTTGATAAACAAAAATATACTGATTATCTTATAACACATGCCAAGTAACGCAACATGCCATAGTAGAATTTCAAAGTTCACTGGAACAATGAAATTATAATAGGTATCTATAATTTTATAGTTACAAAATTTTAGAAACCAGGTGTTTAATGTTTCATAAAATAAATACTGCTATATTATAATAATTAAGTAAACAGGAGTAATAAATACAAACTACGCTGTACTATTGCAAGGTAAATAGATTTTGAATAATTTCAGCCTCACAGGCTCTTCCAAAATATATTCAGATCATCACTATTTTAAAGAATGTTTTAGGAGGACTGACTACCAAAGACAGCACCAATTATTAAAATGTACTGAAATTAACCATATCTTATTTATCACAAATGATGACAAATAAGTGTACATGGCATGTATTAATTTATAATTATAACAAAAAGGCCTTCTTTTGAAGATTAACTCCATTTAAACAATGCAAGATTATGATTCCCATGGATTTTGATGAATGAGGATTTTTTAAAAGGCAAATTTACAAAAATAATCTCAACCGTGTCTGTCAATTTTATTGAAAAAATATTCACCGCTTATGAACTCAATATGTAGAATCAGAAGATTCTAGATAACTGAAAATAAGTATCAAATTGTTCAATACTGACCATTGTTTGGATAGCATCTTATTCGCTCAGAAGCAAATATTGATTTGAAATGTCACATATTTCATAAGAAGAAAATAAAAATTAATGTTGAAAATAATCCTAATCCTTTCTTTAAAGAAACAAAAGTCTCTAACAAAAGGATACTCTATAGTTGAAAATATTAAGAATTGCTTATTTAAAAGTCCCATGAAATAAATTATCTCCACACAAACACCATTATACCAGCATTAAAATTTTAATAAGGTCACTGCAAAACAAAGTCAAAATAATCAAAACATAAATAAGAATGTTATCTTACATGCAATGGATAATGCATGGCATGACCAGACCCAAACAGCATGCATGGAGGAGGCATTATAGGAAGAATTGGCATGAAGATGATGTCCCAATCCAACATATAAAGACACAGAGAAGAAAATGAAATAATAAAAGAAAAATGTCAATAAATAACTTGTACTTTTTAAATGGCAATCTGGCTGACCATTTTTTGAAAGACCCATCGTAGGCAATTTTTTGAAAGACCCATCATAGGCACAGTTATAAAAAAAAATGCAAAAGTAAAATCTTCTAATAAGAAAGCAACGAGAGAGTCTTGAGAATTAGAATCAAGTTCCTCTACTCCCAATACTTTTAAGTTTTAAATATCTAACATTTTACATTTCTCATTTGTAAAATCTGAATATCAACTGACAGAATAACCACATAATTTGCGGAACTAAAATAAAATGCGATATTAACAAATTTTAAATTGAAATAATTAGTAGTTAAGTATTATTAAAAATACTACATACGTAGCTCAAAAAATATTCCCAAAATTCAGAAGTCTTGTGTGGTTGCTAGTTTGCCATTTGGGGTTTCCTTAAAGGAAAACAAACATAAAACAAACCACTTTTAAGGTTGTTTGTTTTAAAAATTATATCATAATATTACATGCAATCTGAAAGTACTGCAAGAATAACAATTCACTAAGATGTACATGACTGCTAAGATCATACACAGAAACATGCAAGAAGAGGAACATAAAATAATTTATCAAGACATAAGTATAATTTTAATCTCCAAAGGAATCATACAAGATATAAAGACTGATGCAACAAATGAAATTCAAATTGTCATGGAGTTCGACAGCTAGGAGGGAATTTCCTGAAGCCATTAATCTAGAGACTCCGCACTTTAGAACAACCTGGGTTAGTTTAAAAACTATTCGGAAGCCTGGATTTCGTCCCCTGCCAGATTAAATGAAATTTTCAGGAAATGGAGCCTGAAATATATATATATTTTAATCTCCTAGGCAGATATACTGTGTGGGGTAGAAAATAATTATTAGTTTAAGCCTCTGCTCAATTACGCAAGTTTACAGTGTTGGCTGTAAGTCCTACTTTTATAGCTCAAAGGTTTCTTAATACCACACTACTTCTCCATTATAGATGCCCCTTGAGTTATGATGAGCTTATGTCCCGATAAACCCATCATAAATGGAAAAGATTATAAGTTGAAAATGCATTGAACACTTCTAACCTATGGAGCATCATACCTTTAGATAGGCTACCTTAAACGTGCTCAGAACTCTTAACATTGTCCAGCATCATGGGAGGGGATCCTACCATATCCTGCTAGCCCAGGAATAGATCAAAATTCATAATACGATTTCTACTGAATGCATATTGCTTTCACACCTTTGTGAAGTCAAAAAAATCCTAAGTCAAATCATTATAAGTAGAGACCATTTGTATTATGTCACCAACTTTCTTTTTTTAAGAAACTGTAAGCTTACATTTAAAGCCTTAAATAATATTGAACTTTCTTTAACATTGAAAAATTTTTTTTTTTACTAAACTGTACTAAATTACAGGAAGTATTCTTTTACATTTGTTATTTTTAAGGTGCTTAAAGAAATATGCATACATATAATAAAGTTTAAATTTTGTTGACAATAGAGAAAAATTTTGAGTTTGCCAAGCATTAACAAACAATTCATAATGTTTATTTGTAATTTTAGACATCTTTAATTAGTTGAAGGGAATTTTCTCTAACCTCTAACTAAGCATACACTTTTAGAAAGTAAAAAATAGAAACGTTGGCTTAAATTCTATGGCTTATAGAAAATATCACATCAGAATTGTATTTTTATTTCCACTTAGAAATGAATTTCACAAATTGTTAAGATTACATGGATTTGATACCAATTTCACAATGTTTAATAAATTTATCTTTAGAAGCCATCTGATTATTATGCTGATTGTTAACATTATTACTACATAATTTGCTAGCAATTTTTAGTTAGCCAATGCACACCCTCTGCCATCATTCATAACATTTTGCTCCAGCTTATTGAGAAACGGTGCTCATCTCCATCTCATGCTCTGGAAGCTTGATGTCAGGAAAGGCAGCATTAATCATAAGCTTTTAGAAAGAGAAGCTTAATTTCAACTCTGATTTTGCAAATTTGAAGGCACTGCTAATTTCATTCAGTTACCTGAACATTGGGTCTCCTTTTTCTTAAATTAATTGTTGGTATACCCACACCAATAGGCTAAAGCAACAGAAAGATGGTAATTCATCATGCTACAAACTCAACATAGATAAGGGTTTTATCCTATAATCAATTGTGGTCATGTATTTGCTTGATAAAAAACAGGTATTATAGAGTTCATGAAGAGTCAGTAAACAAAATAAAAGTTTAAAAATATGGTAAGTAAAAAAACTGTGTTTTTGTTTGTTTGTTTGTTTGTTAAGAGAAATGACTGTTAATATTCTCTTTTCTTTTTCCGAGGAAAAAAGTGAGGAAGTTGTAAGTGAGAAAGATGATTTGTCTCAGACAACTTTCATGCTGATTAAGAAAATAAAATGAATGTATAGAATTTACGTAATTCAAATGTGTTAAAATATAAATACTATAGACTATTAAAAAGTTTTAACCCTTAAAACTTGTGCCTTTGTTTTCTGAAGTAATACCAAATATATCTGTGGCACTAATGGATAATTCAATCAAAACACTATATATTTATTTTAAATATTGACTTCTATAACATAGAGAATATACAATTTCCTTTACAATAAATACTTCTTGGGATAGGTCAAAAGGAATTACCTAATATGTATACTTAATCTGATTATTTCAATAAAACAAAATGGAAAACAATTAAAATGAATTTTCAAATAAAACAGGAAACATAAAATTAGACTTGACCTTGTTAAATAATTTAGGATACTATAGGACATAATATTATTTTCCTTTTTTTTTTCTATTGGTGAATTGCTAATAAAAAATTAGGATTACTTTTGTTAGCCTATCTGCTGAAATTACCATATTGGTCCTTTGTCAGTTTCTGAAACATTTGTCATATACTGTATTATCATCTTATGAGTTTCTTGTATCAATCTGTATAGTATAAATCACCCACAAAATAGAAATTATGTTTAACTTTTAATGATAAGAATTCAAAACCATGAATTTAAGAAAAAAATACATTGTTTAACTATATTTCTTTGTAATGGTTTCTAAAATAATATTTTTCTAAATGTGATCTGTTGCATACTTGCTTTTAATAATTTCCTATATAAAAATACAAAAAGCTGGCCCTGGCCACGGTGGCTCAGTTGGGCATCCTCCCATGCAGAAAGGTTGCCATTCAATTTCTGTTCAGGGCACATGACCAGGTTGCAGGTTTGAACCCCAGGAGGGGCGTGCAGGAGGCAGCCGAGTAATGATTCTCTCTCATCAATGATGTTTCTCTCTCTCTCCCTCTCCCTCTCCCTCTCCCTTCCTCTCTGAAATCAATAAAAATATATATTTTTTAAAAGAATATAACTTATACCTTAGAAAAAAGGCATAAAGATTAGGATAAAAAGGTTTATGCAATTTTATCACTTCCCAATAACTCACAGATTAATAAACACTTCCCATTTCTGCAGCCCATCCCATGGAGTTTTACTTATTGAATTGCATACATATTTTTATAAGTCTATTCAAAAGTAGAAAAAAAAAACACCCCACACTCTTGGAGATGAAGGGGAGAGAGAGAGAATTACCAGAAGAAAAGGGCAACAGAAAACGTGGCCTATGCATTGAGGAACATCTACACTAATAAAAGAGAAAAATGGTAATTGGCGTACGACGATACCCTTTTCATTGGCTAATCAGGGCTATATGCAAATTAACTGCCAACTATGATTGGCAGTTAACTGCCAACTAAGATTGGCAGTTAACTGCCAACAAGATGGCGGTTAATTTGCATATGTAGGCACAATGCAGGGAGGCGAAAGGGAAAGCAGGAAGAAGCCCCCTGCCACTGACAGTGATTGGAAACCCAGGGGGGAGCTAAGAGCTGGGGGGCAGGACAAAGGCGGCCCCAGGGCCGCCTTTGCCCTGCACCCCAGCCATGATCAGAGAATCAGGTGCCTTTTCCGCCCTGGCCAGTGATAGCAGGAAGTAGGGGTGGAGCCAGCGATGGGAGCTGGGCACGGTCGAAGCTGGCAGTCCCGGGAGCTAGGGGTCCCTTGCCTGGGCCTAAAGCGGAGCCCACAATCGCGGGGCCACTGCAGCTGCGGGTCCCCACTGCCCGAGCCAGACGCCTCAGCCAGACGCGTTAGGCCTGGGCCGGGGCGGAGCCTGCAACTGCGGGGAGCTGGGGGTCCCCTGCCCAGGCCTGACACCTCTGCCGGAGGCCTCAGGCCTGGTCAAGGGGCCGATCCGGTGATTGGTGATCGGAGGGTGATGAGGGTCAATTCCTCTGGCCGAGGCATCAGGCCTGGGCGGGGGGCTGAGCCGTGGATTGGGGGGGATATGATGGTCCCCTTGCCCAGGCCTGAAGCCTGGGTCAGAGGCTTCAGGCTTGGGCGGGGGGTGGAGCAAGAGATCAGAGGGAGATGGGGGTCCCCTGCCCAGGCATGATTCCTGGGCCAGAGGCCTCAGGCCTGGGCGGGGGCCAGAGCCAGTGATCGGGGGGAGATGGGGGTCCCCTGTCCAAGCCTGACACCTCTGGCAGAGGCGTCAGGCCTGGGCAAGGGGCTGATCAGGTGATCAGAGGGTGATGGGGGTCTACGCCTCTGGCCGAGGCATCAGGCCTGGGCAAGGGGCAGAGCCAGCAATCGGAGGGGTCTGGGGGTCCCCTGCCCAGGACTGATGCCTGGGCCAGAGGCATCAGGCCTGGGCTGGGGGCAGAACCAGTGATGGGGGAAAATGAGGGTCCCCTGCCCAGTCCTGACGCCTCTATCAGAGGCGTCAGGCCTGGGCAAAGGGCCTATCCTGCGATTGGAGGGTGATGGGGGTCAACGCCTGAGGGCTCCCAGTATGTGAGAGGGGGCAGGCTGGGCTGAGGGACACCACCCCCACACACACCCAGTGCACGAATTTCATGCACCGGGCCCCTAGTTACTTATATTTATCAGATTCATGTGGGTGGACAGGGTGGGGGTGGGGGTGGGAGTCTGCAATCTCCTTCACTATCTTACAACCTTAAACAAAGTCCCAAGTGGGACGTGTGGAACTCAGGCATGGGTGGTAATAATGGCTGTCTTTAAGATAAGAATATTGATTAGCTAAATATTGGAAAGCTAAATTGATAAGAGAAAATAAACAGTGCTTTCACATTTTGATATATTATAAACTGTGATCTTGTCATCTATTAACATTACAAATATAAAGCTTCTATTTAGTGCTATACAGTGAATTCTAAAATAACATACCAATGAAGAACATTTACCATTAATTTTACAGGACACTAATCATTGTAAACAAATTATATACATACCTTTGGCTGAAGATTTGGATGTAATAAAACGTAACCATTAGGATCAATTGCAAAATAATAGCCATTAGGGCACAGCTGCAAACAAACAATAAAAGTAAAAAAAAAAATTAGATAGAGATTCCTAAGCCACAGGCAGAAATCCTCATTCTCCTTTTAAAATAAATCTTAAATACACATTTTAAAGCATGAAGAAAGATAACATGATATCTTTATTTTTTTACTTTAAGGATCCTTTTAATATTTAGTTCCTTCATTAATATAACTGCACATAATTTTTAAAGTTATTTAATGCTTTATGGACAAGTTAAATTTACACAGAGTTTTAAGACAGAAAAGATACCAAAATGGTAAATTGCATCTTACTGTAAAGCGTGGTGTTAGTCTTTTAATATCTTCCAAAGACACATCAACTCCCATCACACCAAGAATCAGCTGGTTCTATAAGATAGCAAAAAGGTAGTGGGTTTTATACCAAAACTTTATATATTTCTACACAATATTACTCATCCCTTTGTTTAGCATTGTTTGTATGCCATACTATAGCTCAAATTTACATTATATATAGATATAGATATAGATATATAAAGTAATATGGCATATATGTATGGCATTTTTGTATCAATGTACAATGATTTTCAGCTTTGTTTTCCCACAAATTTATTACTATTTAACTTAAAAAATAAAATCTTGAAAATTTATGTTATGAAAAATTCTATTTGATACTTCTTGTACTTATTTTACCCCTAATATTCAACTTTATTGCTACTGTATAGTCAGCAGCTGCAGCTCTGTGAGCGTGTATGCATGTGAGTGTATACTGACTTTGTGGTGTACTATCATGACATAGACAATAGTGCGGTGAAGGCCTGGGGAAGGGGTGGCAGGAGTGGGGGGAGAGGGGGGTCAATGGGCGAAAATGGGGGCCATCTGTAATACTTTCAACAATAAAAAATAAAAATTTTTAAAAAGCACCAAAATGTCTAGCTTATAGTTAGATGTTTGGTAATAGGCAATGAGAAAACTATTGATTTTTGCTGTTGATAGTATCTATTCTACTATCCTAAAAAGTATGTGATCTTATTAGTAATAAAGTTGCAGAAATCCTAAAAACACTAATTTCTGCTTGCTGCTAATTTCCCAGAAATACCAAAGAATGGGCATCATAGCTTTAGTTGCAAGTCAAGGAGACTGTTTGGCAAACTGTTATCTTAATATTCTATGTAACATAAATTAAAAATGGAGTTAACATTTAGAATCAGGAATTTTTGTTTTAAATAAAATTATATAAATTATAAGTTAAATTTAGATGTTACCAAGAAAATTGTAAAATCCAGTCTATAGTTATTATCAGAATTCTTTAAACTTTGTGTAGATGCACAGAGAATGAGAAAGTTATGTCAACAACTATGCTGTTTTCCTAGTTCAAGTAAAATCCCAAATTAAAGCAGTCCCTGGTACAGTCCATATGAGGAGAGAGAACGGCTACTTTATGAGTTATGATATTATGACCCACAGACATTTAAGAGTGGTAATGGGCCTTCAAAGAGGACTAAGCAATGTTTTCTATGGCTACATTATTAAAATAAGGAGCTCAACGGAAATTTATGATAACTAAACAAGTGATGCTTAAGTGCTAGAGGCTTCATTATACCATAAACTGGAAATAAATGGCCCTCACATCAAGAATGACAACCGAACTACAAAATGACTATTTAGTATTCTCTGACATTCTTAAATTCCTTTTGCGATAAGCTAAGAAATAAGCATGTAACCCTATTTTTAAATCAAAAGTATTTAAAAAATAAGAAATGGAAAATAACAAGCACAAGCTATTTTTCAGAACTTTCCAAATTTTAAGTGGGTAGCATTTTATTGCAGTGACAATATACCAGTGCTATAGAAATAAAAAAAAAAAATTGTGAAACTCAAGTGTTTTTCCTGAACCTTAACATAGAAAACATAAATTATTTAAATCAGATCCTTGAGTGGCATGATGATTAAACCATTGGGAAATGTTTGGTGTCAGTTGATTCAAACCATTCCCAATGGTTTGAATGGGAGTTGGAGGAGGAACAACTCATTAAATATACCTATGTACACCTGAGACAAAATGGTTTTGTTTGGATGTTCTTTCTGAACTCCGTGAATATCTTAGATGCATTTTAAAAATGTGCCCATAACAGTATTGCCCATTCATTACATAATTACTCCCAGAGTCTGAACTTGTGTTCTCATCAGGTCATAGTTAAATAGGGTTAGGCTGAATCCTGTCTGTGGGGAAACAGAGGACTTGACCTGCATTTCCTTTTTCCCAGGTGGTTATCACAGAAGCAGCTGTTGCCTTTTACTTCCAGCCTCACAGTCAGTTACACTGTATGTACTTCCTTATAGAAATATCTTATCCACATTGAGCTTCAATGTCATAGTTTATCAGTTATTATTATTAATTTTATCAATTAACTTTTAACCTTTAGATTTGTCTTATTTTCAACTTGGCCAGTTATATTGAAGACCGGAAGAGTTCCAGTAATGACAAGTCCCAGTTCCTAAAAATAGAATCAGAGAGAAAAGGCAAATTAAAATTAAAACTTAAACTCTGTTCTACTGCATTAGTCTTTGTTATCTGACATTGCATTTTATACTATATAAAGAGCCACAAAAAAACTAGTAATAGATTTTGAAAGATTATTTTACAAAAAAATCAATAAAAATGTCTTAGAAATAATCAAGATCTATTAGGCAGCCATTGAAGCATGCAACACCTAAAATATTATTCTATAAGAGCACTGCAAATAACTTAAAATACAAAAAAATCAACTGACACCAAACATTTCAGTTATCCTGTTCTACTCTTTCCTTTACAGTGATAGTTCACCTAACACCAGAGGCCTCAATGAGCAGAGTGATATTAAAATATTATGTGCTTCAAATGATTTATTCACTTTCCTTTGTTGTAGCTTCATTCTTGATTTTCTTTTTCATGCCCTAGCCCAAGGCTTACATGCTAAATCACAAATGTGTTGCAGAATAACATTATGAACCAAAGAAACATGTTACAGATAACTGCATTTCTGGGATATTCTTGGTAAATACTATGCTGTTCAAAAGAAGTAATATCCTCCAAAATAAAGAGTAGTTTTCACAAAGTAAAATGATGTAGACAAAAACTTTAAGCAATAAAACAATTAAAAAAATATGAAAGACTAGTCATGAAGCAGCTTAGTGTAACAATAATAAATCAGAATTTAGATGATATCATAGATTAAACTAGAGGCCCGGTGCATGGATTCATGCACCAGTGGGGTCCTTCAGCCTAGCCTGTGCCCTCTGGCAATCCGGGACCCCTCAGGGGATGTCAGAATGCCGGTTTCAGCCTGATTCCTACAGGCCAGGCTGAGGGACTCCACAGATGCACCAGGCTGGTTTAGGCCCAATCCCCACAGGCCAGGCTGAGGGACCCCACTGGTGCACAAATCCATGCACCAGGCCTCTAGTATGCATATAAGATCTTTGGTTAATCTCTTCTATCCTTCCTTGAGATTCATCAGTCTGTTCCATGTTTCCATACCTGTGCATTGAGTGTCTGCCCCCTTGTGGTCAATGTGCATCATAGCTACCGGTCAAACAGTTGCTTAGGCTTTTATATATATATAGATGAGACCATGGATTAGTCCAAATGAACTGATTTTCAAGTCAGAGGTTCCCTTTTCTTTATTAGTGCCATCTGACTAATAAAGAAATATAGGCTACCTATATATTTACCACTATTTCATGTCAAAAAACATTTTTAACAGTCATTTTAAAAATAATTTTAAAATTGTCAAAAATTTCTCAGCTAAGCTGAGAAAATAGTGAATGATATTAGTGAAAAATATTAGTGAATCTTCTTGTGAATAATAACCCTAAATCCAAATCTCAGGACCCCTGTTCTCATTCCAGAAACAGCATGGTCTCATGGAGAAATGTCCTAGACTAGGGTTTAAAAATGTGCATGTGGGAAGCACAAAAATAATGGAAACCAAATAAAGTGAGGAAGGACAATCATAGAGAGGCTTTCAGTAGAACAAGATACTAAATTTTGGGGACAAATAAAGGAAACATCTACACATAGTTGGGTGCATGATTTATACGTTAGCTCTCTAATTAGTCCTAAACAAGACCATTTGACAATGAAAGCATCCTTAATTAATGTGCAAATTAATATTCACAATGAAAATATTTCACCTAAAAAAGGCAAAATTACAGGTAATTCATAAAACTAGTCCCCAAAAATAATTAATTGAAAATTCCTTTTGGCAAACTTTCCATTTGACTTATAATGTACATACATGCTAGTATAGAATAAGATAAGGTATATATGGATATAATCTCTTTCTTGGATCACTTTTGCATTTGTATAGAATACTCTAATTAGCATATAAATACTGTAACATGTTCTAAAATAAGATATAAGACTAATATATTAAATAAATTCATGGATAAACTCATTGGTGGCCAACAATCATTTTCTCCCTTATTTATACAGCAGACAGAAAACAACAAAAAACACACACAACAACTGTACTCGTTTCTAGAGAATTAGAAAAGAGGAACAAAGCAAGATTTCTGCTCTCCTGGAATTTATTTGGTATTTATTTTCTAGAACCCAGCTCTTTTCCCCCCTCTCTCTTTTTATGTGCAGAACCTCACTTTACCTCCCAAATAAAGTGAACCCTCTATAATACTGCTCCAGTCTTATTTCTGTGCTTTCTCTCATTATCTCCTGAAGTGACTTATGTATCATTCCTTCATATACCCAGCACTTCGCAACTTTCATCCTGGTTCACTGCTCATCACCAATAATAAAAACCTAACCTGAAGTGGAAAATCAGAAAAAAAATGCCACCATCTTTTTAACCTCACCCTACTTTATCTCAACATATATGGCTTATTTCTTCTGAATTTCCAGATACCTTTTCATTTGCTCATTATACTTATTACAGTCTTAGAGTATTTTCCCTTTTACTTCTTGGTATAACAGTAATTTTGACCAGCATTTGTTTTGAATCTGCTTTGTACAGAGACTATTAACAAATAGTTAGAAATACAAGATGGGTCACTTTTCATTTTCAAGTGAGCAAAAAGAATATGTGTTCTTTTTTGACATTTAATTTCAGCTTACAGAACAGCATATTTAGAACCAACATTTCTTCCTAATGTCTTCTGTGCTATCAGTAAGAACCTTACCAACAGTGCACAAATGTTGGTGAATGAACTTCTGGTCATAGGAAATACTACAGGGCATAATTATTGACTCCTCCTATCATACTCTGTACTATGATGGATTTGGGAAAGGATGAAATTTGGCCATAGCTTTAGATGACCATGTGACCTTAAATAAATATGTGATGTCAAGAAGGGACACTGGACAGTAATTTTAACCAGGGGCCTGAGGTAGCAAGCTTCACTTATCGGCCTTAACATGCAAGGCTGCTGCTAACAGTGCCTATGTTCCCTCTAACTTCCTGTACATGTTTATTTTACAAGAACCAGATGATAAGTAATTTAAGTGGGTTGCATTTTGCCCCTTGGGTTCATCGTTGTATTTAGAACAGTTGAATCAGCATATAATTAAATTTCAAGTAGGAAAAAGGGTTATTGAATCACTATGTACTTTTCAGAGCTTAGTACTTTGATTCTCTCTAATATGTACATTAGTAAAATCATTAATAAAGTCTTATTAAGATTAAGCATATGAATATTTCTTAAGTATGATAATTACTGTCTATAACTTTCATATCAGGAAAGAAAAATTTACATTAACATTTTTTTCCCCTCAGATTCAGCCCTATTAACATTTTGAGCTGGATGATTCTTTGTTGCGTGTGCATGGTGGGAGGGTGGGAGTTCTCTCGTCCATAGTAGGGTGTTTAGCAGCGTGCCTGCAGGGCGTCTGCACCTCAGTCATCGTGCTAGAAATATCTATGTAGGTATTTCCAAATGACCTGCGAAGGGGAAAATCACTCACAGCTGAGAACTTCCACCTTAAAATATAATTGAATACCTGTACTAAAATTGTAATTGTGTAATGGACAAGTGAACATGCTTTTCTTATTTCATACCAGATTTGATCACCTCAAGGGTCTATTTTTATAAACATCTGGGGTTGTTTATAAAACAACCTAAAGCAAGAGTTTATATATGAAGAGGTGATTAGGTTTGTACTGAATTCAGAATAAGGTAAGATTTCTTGCCTGTCTAACTGCATGTACTTCTGAGTTTTTTGGGGATCTGGCTTGATTTACTGAAGCTACAAATGCTTCTGCTAGTGGAGGTCTACTTTTTAAATACTTCAAAATTCTTGCAGTAACAGGTACTGATTCACAAGACTTTCAGCATTTTCACATAGCTATTGAAAAAGTTATGGAAATGCCCATGAATTCATGATTGGAAACTTTACATTCTTAATGGATCAACTGAAAAAGAGATAACACTTTATATCTGTGGTTCTCTAGTATACAAGTATAGCTTCGTATTTAGATTATCTAAATTCTAGTTTAAAAAAGTTGTGATAGGGTTTTTAAAAAGGTTTAGCGAAATGGAAAAGAGAAATGTCATCTACAAAGAAGTGAGCTGTGTGCTTTTGTTATGACAGTTTTTGGTTGAATAGCCAACCTCTTACCAGTGCATCCAGGTACACATTTGTCCATTGGACTTGCTTAGCTTTGTCTCCTGCTAAAACCATTGGTCTTCCCAGAACATCCAAATATTCCTATTTATTAAAAAAAAGTAAAATAGTTGAAAATTAAAAATGCTGTGTTAAAAAAAACCATCTCCACAGAAGAAAAATTATCTAGAGTTAAAAATGAATATGGAGTCAAAATTATTAAGACAGTAAGCATGTAATCATTCAATTCCTACTTTGGGCACTCCTTAAATGGTATAACTACATACTCTGAATCAACATTATTTGACTTACATTATTTATAAAATATATCTACCCTAGTTTTTCCTAGTAACAATCAAAACATTATCTTTCTGTGGCAAAGCCAATGATAAGTGAAATATGTTCCTTGTGAATTGTTTTATGTTAATCTAAACTATTTTAGGCTCTGTGATTTACTGGATGGAACTGCACAAATTTGAAATAATAAAGCAGCCACGTATTTGCTTTCATATCATAGATTGTTTGGCTGAAATTCAAAACTACATTTAAACATATAAAAAAAATAAATGAAATACTGTGCCAAATCTAGACATCAGACTCAAATGCAGCTGCTGTTTCATTTCAACATCCAATGTATTCAGAATTCATTTCCACAAATTTCACATTATTTAAGCTAAATTTGACTTAGTCTATTTTACAGATCCTCAGTTATATTCAAAATTGAGCTATGGTTTCAAACAGTAATTTATGAATACTTAAAAATAAAACAATTTAAATTAACTTAATTGTTTCAATGTATAAAGTTACTGACCAGGCATGTTTTTCTTTTTCTATGTATTTTATTTATTTATTTATTTTTCTTTATTAAGGTATTACATATGTGTCCTTATCACCCAATTGCCCCCCAAGACCCCCACTCAGGCCCTCACTTCCCTGTTGTCTCATTGGTTAGGCTTATATGCATGCATAAAAGTCCTTTGGTTGATCTCTCCTCCTTAAATGGTTGTAGAAAAACCATCTCCTTGATGCAAGTTTATTTTAAACAGGTAAATATATCTACAAGGTTTATTTGGGGATGTAAATTCTTAGTAAGAACTTATATAATTTGTCCAGAATAATTACAGTTTCATTTTCTATGTGATACCGACAACTGGAAAAAAAAACCTCATTTAAATTATTTGCAAGAGAACCAGGTTCAAATTACATGAGATGAGACTATTAGTAACTTTGATTGTATTTGTTTTGTACGATGTTTTTCACATCTGAGAAGAACAATATACTTATATATTTTATGTTTGAGTTTTAGAACCCTTGGAACCTTAATGGAATAGAAAGTAATACATTGCTGCCCTGGCTGGTGTAGCTCAGTTGGTTGGAGCCACATCACAGTGCCTCAAAGGGTCATGAATTTGATTCCCAGTCAAGGCATATACCCAGGTTTCAGGTTCTATCTCTGGTCAGGAGGCAAGCAATATATGTTCTCTCTCTCTCTACCTATCCCTTCCTCTGTTTCTAAAATCAATAAAAACATATGCTTGGGTGAGGAATAAAAAACAACAATACATTACCATAATACTCATCATTTTGTTACAATTGTAATATTATGCATAAACGTAAACTTATTACATAAAATATTTTCATTTTCACCTATTTTCTGCATATTGAGCACATATAATTCAGATAATACCTTATACTTTGAAAGCAATAATTTAACAAAGGTTTGAAAAACTGTACCTGAGTATTGATTCTTATTGCCCCAATGGAAGGAATTTCATAATAATAACCTGAAACATATGTATACATATTTATGAAAATATATTATAGAAGTGTTCATGCAATTATTTATGGCTTCATAAGGAAAAGATTTTTTCACCTTAATTGTGCAAACAGTAAAATATTAACACCACCAATAAATTTGAAAATTATTGATTATTGTATATTCATTACAGATACATAGTTTATTAGAAATGTTGCTACATTATCTTATATTGTACAAAATAACTTATTTTCCTACAAAACAATAGTGAACCTGATAACATTAAAAATGTTTTCTATGGGGGAAATTATTGACAACGAATGATCATGGGTATCTGATAATCATATTTATATAAAATATGTGCCTAAATATAACTTTAAGAATAAATTTAGGTTCTTGCTATTCCTATGTGATCACTGTTTATCTTTCAAATAACATCTTATATTTTTTCTGAGTACAAAGGAAATATGGACTTACTACACAAAATATGAATTATTTAGAAACGTGTAAAATTACATTTTTAAAACAACAATAATTTAACCAGACAAAAATGTACATATGTCACACTTTCTTATATCCAAGTTTTATATAATTTAGGTATTCTTTCATTGTTAGTTTTTCACATTAAGGTTATATTTAATAAGCATCATTAAGTATCATTTAATATATCCTTTTATGAATGTACAATATCGCCAGTGTCTGAATTTTTATATAATGTAACAAAAAGTCTGTTGTGTTGTTTTTCCACAGAAAACATTGTCAGCATCTTATTCTAGCCTTGAGTCCTATAAAATTAGCTACAACTTTAGATTATTTTCAATAGTAATATGTAGAACTACAACTACCAAATTATTTTTTTCTAATAAAACGTGGTCATGAAAATGGATGATACCTTTATTTTCACAGGCCATCCACTGAATAGGTCCTCTGTCATAATTATGTTGACCAACAGAAAATGTGAATACACGTACCTGGTGAATAAAAATTTAGGTATCTGTTAGGCTGCATACCCTTTAATTAAACTGCACAACAATATAGCTAAAGTAAAAATAAATAAATAAATAAAAGCATGTTTTTCATAGTTGATTAATGGGACAAGAAAAATTGAGACCAGAAAAACATTATGGAAGGCACCAGACAGAAAAAAATATCACCACAGACTTCAGTTATGACATTTAAAGGTGCCTTGCACCATATCCTGATCCTATGGCAAGATCATAACTAAGGTTTTATTAGTAGAAACAGCATCTTTCAGGTCCAATCTAGGTTCACCTGTTTTACCTAGTTAAAACATATTATTCATATATCTAGTCAGTACACAATAGAAATTTCCCCATACTTTATAGGTATGTCGTGATAAAAATCCTATGTAATAAAAGGGTGATAAGCAAATCTAACGAACAGCAGAACGGCCGGTCGCTATGATGCGCGCAGACCACCGGGGGCAGACACTCAATGCAGGAGCTGCCCCCTAGTGGTCAGTGCACTCGCACAGGGGGAGCGCTGCTCAGCCAGAAGCTGGGCTCATGGCTGGTGAGTGCAGCGGCGGTGGTGGGAGCCTCTCCCACCTCCGTGGCAGTGCTAAGGATGTCTGACTGCCGGGTTAGGCCCGCTCCCCATGGACATCCCCTGAGGGCCCCCAGAATGCGAATGGGCACAGGTGGGCTGAGGGACACCCCCCCCACACACACACTGAGTGCACAAATGTCATGCACTGGGCCTCTAGTGTGTACATAAAGGACATCATTATACTTTTAGTTGCTTAAGGCAATTAAATGTAGTGATGTTTTTACTACTTTCACACTATGGAAATATTTAGAATGCACAGGTATGATTATACTAGTTATATTACTTATTTTCTATAAAAGATGGTTGGTGTATATAAATATTTTAAGCTCCTACGATTTTTAAAGAGAATCAAAATAGACAGTTTCTAACATGTTATAAAATATGCAAATCTTTAAAACTTTAACTGAGATGGTTGTTAAATTATAGTAATTTAAATATTTATTGAGAGGCATTGAATTTAAATAATACTATAAAAGTGTAGAGGACAAATTTAATGATGCTAACAAGTATTTAATACAATGGCTATTTAACATGGGTTGATTTTTACCAATTTAGTAATCTAAACCAATATTCTAAGTTCCACATTTTAGCTTTTTCTAAAGATAAACATGCAGAAAAGCACTTTTCCATGATTTTCATGTTCTGGTTTGAACTATGTTAAGAGCTTTTCCCTAATTCGTGTCGATTGACTGTTTGAATTGACATTTTCTAATTGTTTCATCTGTTTCATCTTTTCCACATGATTGCAGAGCTCAAATCTCAAAAGAGATTTCACATCTGTTCTCTGTTCTCTCACTTGTCTCGGCCACACAGAAACCACATTATAACAACCCCTCCCCAAAAATGTACATTGGGGATGTTGCTGTTTCACTTGTAAAGTTTTATGTGAGCCACCCTTAAGTCATCCAGGTTTGCCTTAGCTAGTTATGTACCGAGCCCTTCGGTGGACACAGCTGAGTTTTAATCACCTCAAGTTGCAAGAACAAATGACTGGTTCTAGGTTAACAAAAGTGAGTGACTAATGACACTTTTCTCTCTCTCAAAATACAAGATTCATTTTCTTAAATTCTTCAATTGGATCCCTTTTTAGGCTGCCTATATATTTCAATGGAGTGTTACTGCTTATATAGTTGAACTTACTCCTAAATGGAAATACTTTTGGATAAGCAGGTTGGCCACCCTACTGATGACTCGATTTAAATGCTAGCCCCTACACAACTGTCACATGAATTCAGGGCAGGGAAAAACCCAGATGCTCCAGAAAGCACTCCGGGATTATCTTTATAATTAACATGTGAAAGCATGTCTCCACTTTTCAACTTAAAGCATTGCTTTCGCTCATTGTTCCTGTTCCCACAACAGTGTTCTAGGAAAAAAATTTTCCATGAAACACTTTTCATTAAAAAGAAATAAATGAATGCCACTAATATGTCCCTTCCAGGCAAGCATTTCTAATAACATAGAGACATAGATGCTACACTTAGACATACCATGTCATTATTTTGAGTGATGTTTTTCATCAAATAGTCCAAATAAACACAAATCAGCCAAAAAAACATAAGGGTTAAAAAAAAACAACCTTGTAACTTTGCTTTACTATTAAAGTTTTTCCTACTGCCCTGGAGCCCTCCGAAGTCCAAATTAAGGGATTCAAGATCAGGGCTGGGTGTGGAAGTATACTTTCTGTCACAGTTATAATTTCATAAAATTTTAAAGGACACTCATTTCTACCCCCCCCACCCCAATCTGTCTTTGTTCATTTTTCACATAGGTCCTTGGCTATTAGAATATAACATTAACTGATTGAATCCTTCCCATATAACAAATGTATATGCTTTAACTGTCAACATATTTTAAAAATGTTATCTTTATAAAGCATTATATTTTTTATTTTTCAATTATAGTTTACTTACTGTAAATATTTTAAGATGTTTTTTATTTATTTTAAAGAGAGGGAGAGCTAGAAACATCCACAAGAGAGACACATCAATCTGCTACCTCATGCACTCCCCCTACTGGGGATTTAGCCCACAACCTGGGCATGTGTCCTGACCTGGAATTGAACCAGTAACCTCTTGGTGCATGGGATGATGCTCAATCCACTGACCCACACCATCAGGGCTGCTGTCAACATTTTAAAAGATATTTTTCTTTCTGAAATTTTCCGAACTCCATGCGGGTAATAAAATCTCAAGAATTTTAAATGTAACCTTTTTATAATTTCTGCAACTACCTTACCATTATAATATTTACAAAATCTTTCTACTATATCTAAGATTCTTATTTTTCTCTTGATGGATATATATACACACACATACACACACACACACATATACATACATATACACCAATCAGATGCATGTATATATTTAATGATTTCAGATTATCTTAGAATTTTCAGAAACAATTTAAAAAATATATATTTGGTTCAGAAAAAGTATACTAAGAATTACCTAAAATTTTAAATTCCTTATATGACAATGAAAAAAACTCAATAAAATTATTTCACTTGCAGATGCCATAACTATGTCTAATTTAGCTTTGTTTTATACATAATAGGTAATTATGAAAGAATTTTAACTTCATAAGCATGTGAAATACACGTTATAGTGCATGTACATGATGAATTAGTGAAATTTAAAAGATGATTTTTTTGCACACTGACTTTCCACTTGGACTTGAGATGGTATTCTTCCTATTCTATATAATATTACTGCCACCCTGTGGAATAATGAACTAACTCTAAAATTCCAGATACCCACATCCACAGAGATGATTGCTATGCCCTGCTCTCATGTTTTCCACTTCTTTAAATTTACACTTCAGATTTAGCTATAATTTTAGGTAAAGGAAAAATAAAGCGATTCCTTGGAATATGCACAATTTAAAAATCAAGGTAAACTACATTCCCAATTATGTATATTTTTAGAGCTCTTTTCTTATTAGTGCATTTGGATGGTCTTAAATAAAATGACACACAAAATAACTCAAAATCCTTAATGTGTACTCACACAAGCTATGTATTTTATCTAAAGTCTCAAACAAATTAATTTAAACCAACTCTATATCAAGACAAAGTCAACTTTTATAAAAAAAAAATTACTTATGCTGCATGGTAAATTTATAATCACAATATTAGATTCATGTAACAAATGCAAACTAAAAACTTTTCTAAATAATATAGAAAATTTGCTAAATGTCCCTCAACTAATTTGTGTGATTTTCAACAGGCTCATGTTTCAAAATGTTCACTTCTGTGAGGTACATATATGAGACATATACTATCATAGATGGCTTTGAAAAATATTTTGATAATGCTGGTGCTCAGATCTTTAACAGAAATAATATGGGAAAGTAGAGTTAAATAAACATTGGATTAGGTTAAAACAGTTCCAAGATTACACTATTTTATCTATTGTATCTATTTTAGTGTCTTATAAATAAATGGAAATAAATATTTGTTAAATGAAAAAAAGCCCATTGTCAAATGAGTGGTCTCAACTTCTCACCAGAGGGATCTAAGACATATGTCATGCTATCTGACATGTAAAGCAATTAATTATAACAGAGCAGAGCCGAAACAGGGCTCATAGCTGTCTTGCATTTTGTAATCTGGGCAGTTTCATTATATCATGGTAAATTCTTAACCTTTTTTTTAATGTTATTTAGACTTGCTCAATAGAGTTAAACAAACTTTTGCAGGCAAAATAAAATATACTTAATTCACGTACCACTTATTTACTGCATTAATTCCTAAAGAATAAAAAAAAATTCTCATAACCCTTGACTCATGTTTAGTTGTATAAGCATAAGCATATGCATAGAAGCAATAGTAATTTAAGAGTGTATTTAATAAAATTAAACTAAAAACAAACATCAGTCCTTACTAGCCTCAAACTTTCATAATTGGCCTTTAGTTGTTTCAAAAACCAAATTTTCTCTGAATAGAGAAATTATAATTCCAATAATATAAAGCTGATATATCAAGTCTGCCTTATTTGATCAGAGAAAACTTTTAATTAACAAATTTTGTTATTTGAAATACATTACTGATTTGTTTCTTATAATATGCAAATGATTTATAACTTTATCCTACAATACAGGACTTCTGCTAATCTCTTTATTTTGTTTTGTTTGTTGAAGAATAAAATACTTGTCGTCAATTAAGATTTTTCCAAAGCCACAGGGTCAAACTATTTTAAAAAATCATAGGAATTTTTCGTTTCCCAGCAGAACACAGTTACTGGAAACTGTCACCTCGACAATTATCAGTTACCCAGAGTTCAAGTTTAATTTGCATTAGGCAAATCTCCAAGGAATAATGGAAATGAAACTATGAAGAAAGAAAGCCAATAAAACTAAAATAAAAACTTCAGCTATCGAAACATATTAGAGAAATGATGTCAGAAATGCGTTTTATTAATTTACTATGTGTACTAAAACTTTTGGCTTTACGCCTATAAAAATAAGAGATTGGACTGAGTATTTTAGAAGAAAATTTTGCAGTGGTTTCCAGAACGTACAAAGATCCCAGAATTCAGAGCATTTGAATAACCCATATCTCTAGTTTTATAGTATTATAAAGTATATAAAAGTGTCCAAATACCCCTTTCACACTTTATTTTATAAAGCCCAATGATCTGAAAGGTACTTGCAGCCTGCAAAATTTTGACAGCTGAGTTTCATCCATCTTTGTCTGTTAAAGCTGTGGGAAGCATGTCCTTCAGTGGTAAAATCCTGTAGTCCTGGGTGGGCAATGATGACTGGCATAGCCACAGGGCTGCCCAGGAGAAGAGAGAGACAGAGGACCAGCCAGGCACATTCCACATAAGGCTAAGAAATGTGGACTGTAGAGCATTTAAACTCTTGACTCTGTCACTTAATAGCTGTGAGACTTTCAAAAAGTTACTTTAACTTCTCAAATTTTGAATTTCTAATTTCCAAAATGGCAATGAGGATGATAATAAAAATACCTTTATCATATGATTAATCCAGTTGAAAATAAAATGATACATGCAAAGCATTTATATTATATGAAAAATGGTGAGCTCTGTACATATTAGCTACGGTAATGAAGATGATGGTAATTATAACAACAGTAACAGTGATGACTAGAATGTCTTCTGTAGTCAAACCATCAGAATTCAAAGAGATAACGTTTCCCATTAGTGGGACATTAGCCTTTCATGCCTCAAAATGAACTTAAAATTCCTCAAAATAATACCTTTCTAAAGGAAAAAATTTGGCTCACTCTCTTACATTTAACAATAAGCTCTAAATAAAAGAGTTTAATATTGTCTAAATGTCATTTTGTTCCTAGGAGATATGTCTGTACGGAATTTCCAAGGGTCTGACAGAAGCAATAATTTAATTGATGTTTGTTGGATTTGTTTAAGTTAACAATATGAAACAACTTTAAAAAGAAAAATGAAATGCAATAGTCATCTACTTTTATCTAAAAGAATCAGATATTTATTTTTCTCTCATATCATATATGTGGGTGCATAACACAAATACATGACTTGGGATTATGATGATACTTTTAATTTATAAACAACAATTATAATGAATCACCCTTACATGATCAGATTATAAGGAAGAAATTTTGAGTTCCCCCGCCTTCTGCCTTCATTTATAGTACTTTATAAGGAAAGAATAAGTTACAGGCCCGTTGCATTTCCAAGCAATTTGTATCTCTGCAAAGACTGCTGTCAGCTGAGATATCAGAAAATAAGCAATATAGTGATTTATTTCAGATGTTATTCTTGAGTAAAGCCAAATACTTTACTGACACTAATAATGAGAATCCTCATGAAAAACTATGTGTTGGACTGATTAGGGTCAATGGAAAAGTGCCATTGATACAATCATTTTTATATAAACTTAAATCCTCCCTACTTATAAGATGATGTGTAAGAATAGACCGTCAATTTTACTCCACATTCCAATTATAAGACAAATATTGTTTTAAGTGACTTCCCATTAAAAGAACAAAGCTATGAGTTTCTCCTGACATTTATGAATTTCTTATGGTTTACCTCAGGTACATATGTATTGCATATTTACTTATATCTTGTATATCAGTAATCATGTAGCAACTACTGTGTTTCAAGCACTGTGCTAACCACTAAGGTTCAATGGTTGGCTTATAAATTAACAGAAACCCTACCTTATAATAGAGGGGAGTTCAAATTAAAGATCGAACAAATACATTAGTAAAATTAAAAATGGTAATCTGGGAGAAAGAAAACAGAAAGGAAAAAGGATGCTGACATAGAGAAAGCTAAGGGAGTTTCTGGGGGAAGGGGCCACTCTAGAAAGATTGGGTGAGGAAGACAACTACAGAGATATACTGTAAACAGAATTGTTCATCTATCAATAAGGCAGCCACAGAAAAAGGAGAACGGAATGCCTTTTCTGATATGAAGTTTTAACACAAACAATGGGCAATCCCAAATGCAGGTGATACAGTTCTACCTAGAAATTACTTCAAGTGCAGTCTCTATACTCTAAGATTTCTGTTATATTTTACACTTTCTGCTTAATTAATACTTAACCTCATTTTTCATAAGATTTGTTTTAGATATTAAAGATTATAAAATACATAAAGTAATATTACTCAAGACTGAAGGAAATATATCCTAAATAATAAAGAGCTAATATGCTAATTGGGCCAGATGGGGGAATGACCTTCCAGAAGACCAGTGGGCGGGGTCAGGGCCGAGAGGTAGCGGGGGCTGTGAGGGCCAAGACAGCCGGGGTTGAGGGGGCCTACTCTTGTACAAATTTCATGCATCAGGCCACTAGTCTGATAGCATTTTCCTTAGTTTAGGTAACTGTCAACATTAACTTTATTCAGAAAGAAACAAATGTAAATAAACCTGTTAAAGAGGAGGACACAGTCACAAACACATGCACAAAACCTGCCTTTGATAATCTCTCTATTGGCAGGGCCAGTCTTACAATGCAATTATTGCTTTCAGCTATCCAGTAACTCTGGTATAAAATAATATATTTGATTTTATCAACAAGGTATAGTTCCTGTTCTAACGTTAAAAATCATTTGGAAACTGTTGAAAGTGTCTTTTTTTTTTTTTTAGAAAAGTTTTATTACAGATATTTTAGAAGCAGTGCATTTGTTAAATAGTATTAAATAATTTTACACATCTGGCCCAGCCAGTGTGGCTCAGTGGTTGAGCATCGACCTATGAATCAGGAGGTCATGTTTGGTACCCAGTCAGGGACATGCCAGGGTTTCAAGCTCAACCCCTAGTCGGGGGCATGCAGGAGGCAGCCAATCAGTGATTCTCTCTCATCACTGATGTTTCTGTCTCTCCATCTCCCTTCCTTTCTGAAATAAAAACACATTAAAAAAATTTACACATCTGAATGCTCTCATTATCATATGTTTGAACATTCATTCTAAAGGCTTTATTCTTGCCTGATGAAGTAGCCAGAGAGAGACAAGAGAGAAGGCAATGAATTATTTTCCATGAATAATTTTCCCTACCATCTGTTGAAAAATTGAAAATTTTCACTGTTACCATATAAAACACATACACAGAGTCAGCCATTTGTGATTTGCTTTAAAATTTTATAGGGTATAGATTATATCTCGCTACTTTGGATTTCATAGAAAATTAGGACATACTTTTTATTTAATTTAAAAAATAATGTATCTATTGTCAGATGATTAAATTTTAGAGCTATTCATTCTTTATTTTGGAAATTATTCCCCATCTATCATATGCTTTTTTCCACTTGTTCTCATTAATTTACTACTTGTTTTGAAATACCCACTTTATTAATTTTGACTGCCTTTCATTTTTTAATTCTGAGAAGTAAGCTAAGAATCAGAGAGCAATGTTCTAACTGGCAAGACAAGCTTAAATGTGTGCTGTTAAGCAACCCCTTTGCTATTCTACAGAAGGGCCACTATCTTAATTTTGCTGGGCCTGGAAATTATCTTTCAGCTCTGTGTCTGGTTTTACTTTTCTTTATTCATTTGTTTGGACTCTCTGATAGAGTTCATTTTACTTCTGGCACCATTTTTAAGGATGTCTCGTACACATGGGTGAGCCCTAAGGAATGGCATTGCAGCAGGTAAAGATTAGAAAGCGAATTCATTTTAATTTGAAACAGCTGTGTGAGGAGATTAACATGGATTTGGTTTTAAAGCTGTACCTATCTATAATCCCCCAGAGTAATACATTTCACTAAAGAACCCAAACATTCTGTTCTGACTCTCAAACGTTTTGGCCTCATTAAATTGTGCTGTGTATCTGTAGCTTCATTCATCAGTTCTCCCGATGCACCTCATCACACCTACCTGGGTGCTCTGAGTGATTTCTGGTGTCAAGTGGATGAAAAATGATTGTAAATGACGCATTTAGCAGCCATATTAATGTCAAGCAAGAGGCTTGGGAGAAAAATAGCATTCAAAGAGTAGTTTTCAGATTTTTTAAAAAAAGCTAATCAAACTTTCTTCATGACTATAATTTTGGTATTTTTAAGCTACAAATGAACTTCTTGTTTAAAGAGCATATTTTAAACAAAGTTATAATCAAATATAGACTTTTAAGAGTACTGAAAATGTATATATCTAAATCTATCAAATTTCACTTTTACACATTGGTCATTTGAAAGATCATATGGCTAGTGAAATTCTGAGTTGATAATTATGTAACAAATATTAATTGAGCAGGTATGGAATTGGTCTATCACACATATCCTTAGATGACAAAGATAGATAACTATTTTCCATATCAGGGTCTGTGGGCTGCAAATGCCTAGGACAGGGTCGGTAGGTGCATGGAAGATTGGGAAGTTTGAATGAGGAGAGGAAGCCAGAAAAGATTCTTCAATTCATCCACAACAATGTGAAGATGGTGGGAAAAAATCTCCCTTATACAGATACATACTATTTTTAACATATACAATTGACATAAATAATTAAATATGTAAATGCTATTTGAAAAAAAATGCAAATACTTTCAAAAGTAGACCTGAATTAAAAGTGTTTGTTGGTCATCATTTATTTTCATTTAGTAGTTACAGAACATAGCAATACCAGGAGATGAAAATGTGTTTGTTTAACAAAGTTTTCCCATGTTAGAAAATAAGGAAACTATTGAACTTCAAGAACATCCTAATTATTATGTTAAATAAAAATAAAATTTACTTAAAAATCATATAAACTAAGGGTAATTACTGAATTTTCAAAGTTGCTTTGGTATTGACAAAAGATACGTGTTTTTAAGAGAAGTGCATGTCCTTAAAGCACAATAGACAATATATTAACAGAAATTCAGCAGTATTGCATATGAGAGGTTCATTAGTTTTACAAAAGTAAATGTGATATGAATCATTTAACATGAGGTGTAGCATGTCACAAAATGCCTTTGTTAAAAAAAATGAGCTTGGCAGGTGTGGCTCAGCAGTTGAGCATTGACCTATGAACCAGGAGAGCATGGTTCGATTCCTGGTCAGGACACATACATAAGTTGAGGGTTCAATCCCTGGTCCAGGTGCCTATGGGAGGCAAATGATCAATGTTTCTCCTTCACATTGATGTTTCTCTCTCTTTCTCTCTCCTTCTCTCCCCCACCTCCACTCACTCTAAAAATCAGTAAAAAAATATCCTCAGGTGAAGATTAAAAACATTGTAAAATTGCACTCACTTTTCTGTCTTTGTTGTATTTGGCAAATATCTCCTGGGCTCTCTCCTCCCCTCCATCCGTGAACAGCATGATAATCTTATTGCAGTTAGCTCTGGAAACATTATACTGTAAAGAAAAGATATATATATATATGTATATCATTCATAATAAAAGGTAGAAATATAAAGCATATGAAAGAGCATAAAGAGGATGCAAGTAATTAGTAAAATATATGCCCAATATGTTTATCCTAAGAACTGGTTCCTGGATCAGTCCAGGCCCATCCCCTCACAGAGCCTTCCCTTCAGCCCTCACCCCCACCCCAGACATCCATAGGCCCCAACTTCCTTCAGGTCTTTGATCAAATGTCACCTTATCATTGAGAACTTTCCCAGAAGCTACATTTTTAAATTGCAATCTCCCTCCCAGGCTGTATTTCTTCACAGCATTATATATTGGATATTGTATTTGCTTGCCCATTGTTGGCTTTGCATAATTAAATGTAAAGACCATGAGGGCATGAAGTCCTGTCTGTTTTTGTTCAGTGTCTTTTTCTTGCCTAGATAAGTGCCTATTAGAACATAATTTCTCAGTGGTTAATTAATAGATTTTAAGTAATAGTTATGTTGTCATTCCCCCCCTATAATTTAAACCAGAAACAATATTAATAAAAAATTGTTCATACCCATTCACATATATTTTTAAACCATTTACAAACATTTTTCCTCCCTTCCCTCCTTCATCCTACTTTATTTTATTAACTTTACGTTGCTGAAATTACAAACTCCTAGTTGATCCCTAACACCCAATGCTCTTTCATATCTTTGTAAATGTTCATACCTATTCCCAGAATAGCCTCTGCTATGTTCTCTCAACCTGCCACACATATTCTAATCCTGAAAGACTCAATTCCTAGTGTAAATCTCTTGAACTTTAAGGTCCCAAAAGAGTCAATCATAGGAGAAAAATGGATGAGCACCAAAAGACCCCTCTCATGAATTTAATTTAGGAATATGGGCTTTTTTGAGGTCTGAAACAATAATGTCAGTCTTTTTACTATTGTAAAGTGTGTTTCTGCATTGTGTTGAACTTAAAATTAATTTATGAATGCTCATCTTCTTTCAAAATGCCAACCCCCTAGCCAGCCTAGTAGTATCAATGGAGATATACCTAATTTATAATTTTAACTTTCTGATAGCCATGCTAAAGAAAGTAAGAATATCTGAAATTAGTTCTAACAATATATTTTACTTAACTTGGTCATCCAATATATTATCAATTAAATATGAAATCAATGTAAAAATTCTTTAGATAACATATACTTTTACTTTCACAATAAGTCTTTAAATCTCAGTTCAGACCAGGCATATCCTAAATGCTCAACAGCATATATGATTGTGGTTACCATATTGAACAGCACATTAATCTGGCCCTTCATATATATATATTTAAATCATTAATTATCCTTCACTGTTTAAGCTGTTGGAGGGCAGTGCTCTATCTTATTTTTTAAAAAGATAAACCCCATTTCCTGTTGGACAGGCTAAGAAAAACAACATTTGTTTTATTGATGAAAAAAATCCTGTTTCATAAAAATCTCACCCCATTGACTAGGCATTAGAAGACTGGCAGTTAAAGCTTTCATCCAAGCTTCGTGAAAACACAAGAACTGACTAAAACAATTTGTCCCATTCAAACATGGTTCTTGTCTTTGAATATAACTGTCTAAAAATTTGACTATCAAAATACTTTGTGAAAGGTGTTGAAATCCCTTAACTAAAATTAATTTCCCTAATGATTTGTCTTTTTATCTGTATATTAAAAATGGCAAAATGAATATGTATTTAAAAGATTGTCTCATAAAAGTGATAAATAAAATTTCTACCACAGGACTTAGTTTCCTTAAAGCTGCAGAGGTATTTTATCACTGAATGCAAATATCAATGTAGCTTAGCACACAGGGTGCTGCTGATCTTTGTATATTGGTACAAATAAAGTGATAATAGCCTTTCCCAGGAGAGAGAGATTAGGACACACGAATATGGAAATACAATGTTTTGTTTTCGACATGATTTTTCCTAGAAGCAGTCTTCTCAGGACTTTTGATAAAGCAAAGTACATCACAGCAACTTTTCAGTGCATTTGCAATAATCTAAAGAATCACACAATCACACAATCACTCAGTCACAGGGTTATGCCTGACTGGCTTGTAATGAATTAAGTAAAATAAAGAACATGACTATTTCAATACGTTGATTTGCTTTAATATATTATTTCATAACCTTCTTTGCGGTATCCCTGCATGGCCAGTACATAGAGCAGCATCTATGCACTCAATAAAAAAGTTTTAAAAATTGCATCTCAATGTATTTGGTAACATTTTATGAAACACTACCTGAAGAATAATTCAAATCTGAATTTAAGGCTTACTATGGGGAAAATGATATGTCTAATTCTATTTGATGCTTGCTTCAGTGATCTCAAAGGTAAACCTTGCAAGGATTTACAGAAAAACAGGGAATGGCATTACATGATAATAAGAGGACTAGAAGTGTTTGAAATAACAAAATGTGCTTCAACTGTGAATAAGGCAGGCCGTGACATTTGGGAAAGTTACTTTAAAATGAAGAAGTGCATACCTAAGGGACACGTGGAAAGCAGAACATTTGAGATTTACTCCAGGAATGACTGAGACATATTAAAACTCCTTTACAATGGTGGTAAAGGCAGCACCAGCGGCCAAGAGAAGTACAGTTATATTTTATCAGCAACTAGCAATGAATCTGGGAGTTAATGCGGCCTCTCTAATGAGACTGCCTCTGAAATCCTACATTAGGCTTGAGACACCTTAGCATTTCACAAGTGAAACCTGAACAAGAGGGAAGGGAGCAGCTAAATGAGCAACACCGAGAAGAAGAATGAACCTGCCAATCTGGAAAACTCGATTACTGAGATAAATAATTATTAATTTTCAAAATTATATTCCTTTTCTATAGAAAGAATATATCTGAATCTAATGGCCAATTACATTTGAATTTCAAAGTTTTAAGTTGTCATATTTTTATTAATGAACATACATCATTTAACAAACATGCATTTTTACCAAATATAACTTCCCTTCAAAACTGCAGTGCTGAACTGCTTTGCCTTTCCGTCTCCTTACTTACTTATCTAACAGCATCTAATAGTCAACACAACTGAAACTGAGCTCTTTCTGCCCTCACCTTCCCTCTATCTAGATTCCTGTGCCGTTATCTACTTAGTAGTCTTGTTAAAAGAACTTAGAGTCACCCAAATCCCTCTTGCCACTCAGCAGCCTCTTTCCCTGGTCCAGTTACCCTGTCACTCCTAACATCTCTTCACACTATTCCAACACCAGGATTCCCACCATAGCTTAACCTCAAACACTAGTTAGAGCATGTCATTTCCATACCATTACCATTTGGTTGGCTCCTAAACACTCCAATAACTGACAATTCATGGTCTTTCCATTTCCATCACTGCTCCTGTATTGCTATGCCCCAGCCATGGCCAAACAGCCCGCAATTCTCGCAAGGTTCCATGTCGTCTGGCAATTGTCCATGCGGTTCTTTTTATCATAAATGATTTCCCCTCTCTTGGCTACCTACCTAGATTCTACTCACTGCTCAAAAGCCTGTTTTCAAGGAAAGGCCACACCTTCCTGATCCCCTTTGGGTAAGTTGAGTTCCTCCTCCATGCTGCTCCAGAAACACACTCTGAATGCCCCGTGATGGCCCTAACTCATTGTACTGGGATCATGATTAACTGTATGCTGGAGCTTCTCAAGAGCCGATGGTCTGGAGTATTTCTAGAATTCCAGCTCTGGCACTGTGACAGGAAATTGTGAGACACTCACAAATATTGACCGAACCAACTGATCAGACTCTCAAAACCTGTTTAGAAAGATTCACTTAGGGAACATCAAAGTCAAATTTGAAGAAAAGATCACCTGTAAGGGCTTTTCTGATTCAGCAAATACATTAGGAATTATCTGCTGATTCTGTACTAGCCATGTACTAGTTGTTAATTATAGTAATCATGATCTTAACTCCAACACCAGCCCAGCAGCTTATATTACACATGAGGATTACTGTGAGTCAGATACTCTAAACAACCCTGCCCACAACCATATGATGTACATGTGATGGTGACCTACACTGTATAAGAGAAGAAACCAAGGTACAGAGCGATTAGGTCCTCAGTCTCAAACACAGTGAAAATACTGTCTCTTGAGAGGTACAAAACTGAATGATAACTCCTGCTCTCAACTAGTTCAGAATGAAAAAGATGGCACAGCCATTTGAAAATACAATCCACAGTGTCAGGCAGCAGGCTGTCCGAGTCCAATAGTCTAACTGTAGACACGGATGGGTGATGAGTTGAGGGGAATCTTCCCTGAAGAATTCCTGCTTGGGACTTATCTTCCCTCTCAACTTACTGTCTACCATTTTGACCTTTCTGTACATTTAGGAACAATTAAAATACCCAAAGTAGATGTTTAAAACTAAAATCTTTCCACCAACCATTTGATGATTAAAAGAACAAATTTCCAAAAATATAATGCAGCAATTGATAGACGGAAAAATAAATGATATTCTAATTATGCCAACTAAGTTTTAAGTGCTTATGCAAAATTAAATTACCTTATAAATATGTTTCTAAACATATTCTGAAAATATGATAGAAGATCTAAAAGGACAAGAAAATATGTATACAAGGAATTTTGTATACCTTTTGAATTTGAATTTAAAGATAAAAGTAGTACAAAGGTTTCTATGGCCTGGACACATGCACTTTTTAAACAAATGAAAACGAGCACTGTTATCTAACCCAGAGAGCTTTAACTATCAGGATATTAAAATTCAGCAACTGCAATTCAATAATGAAAAAGAAAGGGGGATGGTATTGCTACTTACATTAAGCAGCTGTTCAAAAGCAAAGCTGAAGCCCTTCTTATAATCTGTAATCCCTTTGGCTGTGATATTATTCACGGCGTCTTTTAGTACTTTCTTGTTTCTTACATTTGCTTGTACAAGGTGCTGAAAACAGCTTACATCCTGGGCATTGCTGTTAAACTGAAAAAGATAAAACAGTGAACATGTAAATGAACTTTAAATCAATCATGGAGTTTTCTTTGAATTTATTGTTTGTAATTCTCAATCCTAATGCATTACTTTCTCTTTGGAAAAAAAAAGGGGTAGAATAGATTGGTAACAAAAGTATACTGAGGATCTAGTAGTAATTTTCACCTAAGCCCTGAAGTTATATTGGAACTCTGAGCCTGTCACTTACCTCCTGAAGCCTGGTTTCCCTGTTTATAAATTTGGGATTTGAGTTATATACAGTCCCTTTCAGCTCTCAAATTTTATAAGCATTTTTACAAAAAAAAAAAAAAAGAAAAGAAAGAGAAGAAACCCAATAGATAATGAAATGTATTCAGAATCCAGAAATGATATGATGATGCCTATGCAGGATAAGGGAGAAACTGAGTATTTTACTCGTGCCTCATAAGGAAGAGCTAGATGGAAACGGTACACTGGGTTAAAGGAAGAGAGGTTTCATCATTTTGAAATGTGAGAGTAGAGTCTTCCTATGGGGATTAAAGCAGGTAATCTGAAAGTGTCAAGAACACTGGTAGCTTTTTAGAACTATCACTACAGAGGTTCTATACAGAATTCAGTGAAACTGGAGGCAAGCAAAAGACAAGAGACCACTGCAGAGAATTACTGCTGTCGGTGATGTGTTCCTGATCAACAAAGCGGCAAGGAGAGGAGAGGATAAACTCCAACCATACGTGCCCCAAACTGAAAATTTAAGAGCGATCACCAATTTCACCAATCACTATAAAAGGTATTCACATAATTCATTGGATATTTCCCAAAAAGAGAAGAACAATAGGAGTAACTGCAATAAGATCCAGAATACTGATATGAGTCATATCATCCTATTATTTATTAACTCTGCTATTTGTATAAATCCTTCAGACTCCTGGGGTTTAGACTGTCACATCTGAAACATTAGGATAATAAACCTACTTGCTAAAAGATAGGGGGCTGGCCAGGTAAAAGCTTGAAAACATTCTCATATCAAAAACATAATTAAATGATTTTAATAGGTGGATAACAAGCCAAAACACAAAATTTTAAAGTAATTATATATTCTTATAAATATAATGCATCATTCTTTTTTCTCTGAAGATCAATGAAGCCTTGTTATAAGGACACTGCAGTTTTCATCAATCCATTAAGCAAACATTAACTGGCAATGTTATATGTTAAGAATTATGGCAGCTGATAGTTTTGTGCCTTCAGACAGTATGTAAACTGGGCTTGCACATAAACACACACGTTTGCATGTGTGTAAACACTTATATGGTATTTACTATGTGCTGCATTTACTATGTACTTTATAAATATTTATCACTCCTCTTGGCAAATGTCCTATGATTAGTGTTACTATTATCCCTGAAGAAACTTAAACATAGAGAAATGAAATAATTTGTCCATAGTGACAAATAAGTGATAGAGCCAGAATTCAGACTAGCACTGTGGCCGAAGAGTCTTGAGATTTTAACTATTCCCACATCACCTCTTAATGTGTTACAATAAATTATGATTACTTTTGGAAAGGAAATATAGTATTATGATTTAGGAGAACCTATCAGGGGGTGGTGTCCTATTTTGAATTGTGAGCAGTTAGGGGAAAAATTTCCCCCAAAAAATGGCATTTCCTGTGATTCCAGAGAAATGGTTTACTGAAGACTCTTGAGGAAGAACATTCCAGGCAAATAGAACAACATACAAAACGGCCCTGATGTGTGGGGTGATGTGGGGATGGGTGAGCCTTTTAGGGAAATATAAAGAAGAGAAATTTAGCCCAATCACATATGAAGACAAATGAGTTCAGGGAAGGAGAAAGGGGCTAGATCATGAAAGGCCTAATGGAAATGCTGAACAATTGGGGTTTTCTTTTGTCAAATGAAACATCGTAGAAAGAGTTCAAGCCAAATGCTAACTAGTATAATCTAGAATTTAAAGAGATCACACTAGCTGTTGTTTGGAAAATACATGTAAGGTGATCAAAATTTAAAGGAGGGGGGAATAATTAAAAGGCTGTTGCCATAGCCAAGTTGAACATAGAAATTGGCTTTCTTATTTGTGGGAATCATCAGAAAATAGGGATTCCGGATCTATTTTGTAGGAAGAATCAATAGGTTGTGGTGGTGGATTGGGGATGTGGCTTAATAAGACTGTGGTATGTTAAATGATTGTCAGATTCTGACATGGGCATCTGGGTGGCTGGAGAGCTGGAGGAGTAGCTAGAGGACTTATAGGGAAGAGAAGCACAGAGTGCTAGTGAGGGTGAGTTTTCAAAACAAATGAGATATGCCAATGGAGATGCCAATAAATCAGAACATTTAAAGCATGAGGCTTACTAGTAGAAGAAGTCTTGGTTAAAGTTAAAAACAAAACAAAACACCTTCATCATAGAACTTTGGCTTAAAACCATATAAATTAAAAGTAGGGGGAAGAGTCCATGAGAAAACTGAGTAAGAGTTATGTTCCCATGGAGACAAGAAAGAAACAAGGTGACTGGACTGTCTTGGATGATGAGAGAGAGAAAGAGTCTCAAGAAGATGACATTGCAGTTCAGAGACAGAGAAGATGAGGACTTACTACTGAACTCATCCAGGCGGTACGGGCTGAACCCAGTGGAGTGCACTGGAGAACCGTGGGAGGTGAGAGCATGCACAGAGGGTCACCTTCAAAGCGCCTGGGTGGGAAGCAGAGAAGCAAGAGAGCGAAGTACCTGTACGCGTAAATCGGGGGGCAAGGAAGGGCTTCTTTAAAATGAAGGGTCACTAGAGCAAGAGAGGATTGATACTAAAGAGAAAAGGAAGGAAAAGAGGTAGGAAATGAGGGTGTCCCAAAAATGTATACACATTTTGAATAATTATAAAGGCAGTGCTGATTAAACTATATTTCATGTTCAAAATGCAATAGAATCAGCTGTTAAAGTGTGTATACATATTTTGAAACACCCTGTAAAAAAGAGGTAAAAAATAAAGTTCTTGTGAGGTGGGGAAGGAGGGGATACAGCTGGCAGCTATAAAAATGATCCTTTAAGAAAACATGTGTTGACTTCCCTGTTCTAGGAAAGAAGAGTGGGAGCCGAGCACAGATAATGGGGGTGCACAGATAATTGGGGTGTGTAGATTGGGGTGCATAGATTGGGTGTTGAACAGACGGCAGTTACTGTCTGTGTCTTTTGTCCCCAGTGAACAATGAAGCAAGGTCATCAGGGTAAAGTAAGAGAAGAGATGGTTTGGAGGGAGTGGATATTAACAAGTAAAATGTCCTGCACAGATACTTTGAGTTCTTACCTTAACATTGAATACTAAACTTCCAATATATTTTACTGTTGTCTATAAATTTGAATGTTTTAACTCCCACTGCCTAGTTCATTACTTTCCAATCTTTGATAGTGTGACACAATCTTAATCTACATGTTTCATTTTGAAAATAAAAGAATGTGAGGCTGTGGCTGGTGGGGCTCAGTGGGTTGAAGCGCCACCCTTTGTACCAAAGGTGGCAGTTTGATTCCCGGTCAGGGCACATACCTAGGTTTTGGGTTTGATCCCCAATCTGGGCGTGACCGATCAATTTTCTCTCTCACATTGATGTTTCTCTATATGAGTGCGCATGTGTTTATGTGTGTGTGTGTCTCTCTCTCCATTCTTCTAAAAGTCCATTTAAAATAATATTTTTTAAAAGAATAATTTTCATGTTAGAAAGTAAAATAATAATTTGCCAATATATTAATAGCAAAATGTTTAACTTTAGAGAATTATTAGGTATAGTTATAGGAAATGTTATTAACTGATTTAGTTAAACCATACATCATAAAATTATGTTATGCAGAAAATGAGTATTCAATAATGTATAGACTTAAGTCTTCTGATTGGCCTTGACCTGCTTTTAAACAGAAAAGTGAAACATCTCATTAAATCACTTTAACACAAACTGATTAAATGTAAATTTAATTCATTAAATACAAATTCAGTGTGTACATCAGAAAGACTACAATTATATTCATAATAAAACTCATAAATAATGCAAGAAAGAAATTACATTTAAGTCCCTATAGCAATTCTTATTCTCCCAAGGAAAGGGATGATACATTTTAAAAGTCTAAATTAGATCAGTATACATTTCACAGACATCTGATATTCATCGGTTTATTTTCATGAACTAAAATTGTAGTCTTTGATAACATGTGCCTATATTTTATTTTATAAATCACATATTTAATATGCAAGCCACGTGTATATTAAAAACTGGAAGGCAGAAGTTTAATAACATAACCGTATAAAACTTTGAAGTAGTATATGGTGAGTGAAAATAGATTTAAGGAGCCCTGCTTTTGTCATCTATTCATTAAATACTTCTTTAAAGATGTATTCTTCACTAACCCTACAGAGTCAGAGATTCAAGCTAACCTCACACTGATTCCTTTCCTGATCCCCCAAATCCAAGCAAATAGGTCCCTTTTAGAACTGCTGAGCAAAATCTCTGTGAGCGTCTGAGACAGGGCAAGTGTGTGGGGTAGTGTGAGCATCTGGTTGTAAATCACGAGGGACTTTGCGACCGTGTCTGGCACTTGGACATCCTTTCATTTCCCTCTCTCACGTACCCTGTTCCTTCTGCCTACAATGCTCTGCCTCTCCTCTGCACTCGGTCATCCCACTTACCTCCACATTCTTGCCTTAGCAACGCTTTCCTGACCTTCCCTGCCTGGGACAAATCATGCCATAATAAGCTTTCCTAGGCCTAGATTTATTTTCTATAGAACATATCTTGGTTATAATTTCATATTTCTTTGTATGGCATCTTGAATGACTCTTCTACTGGATTAGAAGCCCACATGGTCAAGGAAAACGGCCATCCTACCATTCCATCCTTAATGTTAGGTATATAATAGGGACGCTATAAATATTTACTAATATATGAATGGAATTTAAGAAAATTTGAAGCCAAACCGGTTTGGCTCAGTGGATAGAGCGTCAGCCTGCGGACTGAAGGGTCCCGGGTTCGATTCCGGTCAAGGGCATGTACCTGGGTTGTGGGCACATCCCCAGTAGGAGATGTGCAGGAGGCAGCTGATCGATGTCTCTCTCATCGATGTTTCTAACTCTCTATCTCTCTCCCTTCCTCTCTGTAGAAAATCAATAAAATATATTAAAAAAAAAAAAAAAAAAAGAAAGAAAATTTGAAGATGGTCCAAAATGGTGATCAATAATAAAGATATAAACCTATCAATGTAGTGACTATATTTAACTGTGTAATATGTGTTTATATTTCTATATTCATAATCATAAGTAGTCTTTCCAAACATACACTATTAAAATAGTCAAATGAAAATGAGTGTGAAACACCTAGCATAAAGTAGATGCCAGCACATAGATGTTAAATCAATGGCAACTCTATCCTTTAAAATTTATCTTGGTGAAAACATCAGTATAATCAGTAGCAAAATCAGAATGGATTCCTAGATGCATGAGATTCAGATAAACAATACCAGCTTATTAAACTTTAAATAAAGTTCACTAACAGGCTATACCCTATAACAAGGGTCCCTCAAACATTTGTTTAATATTAAGATATTCTCTGAAATAACCATGAAGAGTAAACTTCAAAGAACCTTCCTATTAAATATCACAGTCAAGTACACACATAAAATTAAAAGATACTCTAGGTCCAAAGCAAACTCTTAATTTCTCAAATGAGGTGTCCTAAACTCTTGGTTTTGTGACAGCTGTTATCTATTTCTGTTCTGTGGCCTCTACTGAATAATATTCATGAGAGCAGCTCTGCTGCCCATTGGATTAACCTGGGATACAAACCATAGAATGTTGGCATGGCCTTGATATACACCAACAGTCAGAGAACATCAAGGTCCTGGAAAGTAGCCTTGTCTAGGAACGGCACCTGTAATCCACCTTCATGGAACAGAGTTTCCCTTTGAAAGGTTGGTGGGATCACAGAGTTTTACCCTAACACATTAAGAACTAAAAGTAAAATCCCAAAGGGAATATTCTTCCACTTAGAACAGCAGAGAAAAAGAAGTGGCCCATTTAATATGTGTCTGACCACTCAGCGTGTCTTTAATTTCCCCTCCTTTACCTCATCCAGGGATTCTATACTCCTAGAAACTCCCTTTAAGGGTACTTTGTCATAAAGCATTCTTTAATGGGAAAATTGAACATAATTTATAATTCCTTTATTTTTGAAAAATTGTTCTATATACAAATTATTCCTTAGAACATGTTCTAATGATCTTTTCTCTCTCTTTTTTTGCATGTAAAAAAAAATAGAGGAAAAGAGTGGACTCAAGCTGTGCGGTTGATCAGCAAAACACAAGAACTCAAATCCAGACCGGCCTGTTTTGGAACATGGGTATTTTTTTTAATTATACAATATGAATAAACTTCTTAACATAATTTAAATTAGATAAAATAATTAATTAAATGAGTTACCTAAATTATGTACTGTAAACAATGCAATTTTGCATATTAAGTGAGCACAATTACAAATTATGGTAACAGAAGTTATCCATATTTTGGACACCAGAGGGCGATGCAGGAAAAAAAATAAAAGGAAAGTGAACACAAACTGTGATCTTGAAAATATTGGTTAACTTTTATTCCTATTTAAAGTATGGTTTATTTATGTTGATTTTTCTATTTTTAATAGGATGTTTGTAAACTAGAAAATATTATAATAAAATTGTTATAAAATCCAGAGAATGTAGCTGATAACACTTATCCATACACATAGGTTCATATTCCCAGTTCAGAATCACTTTAAGGTTCTTTATCTATTGCCAAATTACTTTCCAGAAATACTGAATCAATTTTCAATAATATGTATAAACATCTTACTTCACTTTCATAAGCACTTATTACTTTAATTGCTAAATTATAAGTAAAGAGGATAATTCAATAGTTAAGTACTTAAATTTCCCTGATGGCTAAGAAGTAAAATTTTTCCCATTTATTAATTTTCATATAATCTGTTAAAATGTAAGCCTTATTTTTCCATTCTGTTGATTAGCTTTTAATTTATACCTACTTATTATGACTTCTTAAAGTAATTTTATGCTTAGAAGACATAAACTAATCAGGAAAATATTCATTTATGGTCTTTACTAATATTTGATGATTTTGTTACTTATTTTACATTTCTGTATTCAGTAATGTTGGAATTTATTTCCCCCAAAAGTATGAGGTGACAATTATATTTAGATGTGTGTTTTCTCAAATAGCCAATTTTATTTTATTTTTAAAATAATTATTGGTTTATGATCCATTCCTTATAATCAATTAAGATTTAGATACATTTCTAGGATTTTTAACCCCTTTACTCTTTCCATCATTTCACCAACTTATTTTTAATATTATTAAAAAAATTAGCCAAAATATATTGAGGATAAAAATTGTGCCAAGCTAAGCACTTTACATATATTAATTCAATTGACCTTCACCAAGCTTATGGTCTTAGTTTTAATATGATTTACATTATAAAGTTGAGAGAATGAGGCTTAGGATCACACACAGCAACCAAGAGTCAGAGCTCTACTTCTAACCCAAACACCTGGCACACTCTTGTCTATGGTGTCTAATCATTTTCCATATAAACCAGAAGAGTAAGCTGTCATATCCTGTCACTTTTTGATCAGTTGTCGTCCTATTGAACTTTGGAACTTTTTTTGGTCAAATTAAAATTGCATTTACCAATAAATTTGAGAAAAATTTACATATTCACTTGAGTCAGTTTTCATTCCAGAAAGAATTATTAATTCCACATTTATAACTGTATTTCCATTTCAACTATTCTACATATATCTCATATATTCTTTCCTTTAAAAAAAATTCAGATCCTAAATATATTATTAAAAGTACTACTAGGTAATTAATTAGATTTGCTAATGTTGTAAATTTGATTTTAATCCTATTATTAAGCCCTATTCTGGGAAAACCAGAAGATGTGGTCACCCATAGTTGGAGAAACGGGAATATCTGTGCTAATGGCACTCTGGGACTTGAACACTCTTGTCCTCAAATTGATGTCACTGTCCCCAAACACTGGCTGCTGTTTTGTGGTTTCTTGGTTCTACTGTATAAAAAAATAAATTTTGATAAAAAGGTTTCCACTTTTTAATTCAATTTCAGAAAAGCAGGACTAGTTCAGAAACGGCTACTAATAAGCATCAATAGCCACATTTTATTAAATTCTCTGCTCTGAGCTTTAGGTTCCTCCTTTCTGAAATAAAAGGGAAAGCCCCTCAAATTTTAAAATCAGGTAATTAAACCTGATAATTTTTTTTAACTCTCACCAGAATATATGTTTTTATTTTTTAGAGAGACCAGAAGGGAGAGAGAGAGAAAGGGGGAGGCAGGGAGAGAGAGAAAAGAGAGAAAAGGAGAGAGAAACATTAATGTGAGATAGAACATTAATTGGTTGCCTCCTGTATGCTCCCCTGACTGGGGATGGAAACTGCAATCTAGTTATGTGTCCTGAGCAGGAATTGAACCCACCACCTTTTGGTGTACGGGACAATGCTCCAACCAACTGACGCCCGCCCAGAGCCAGATCTGATCATTTTAACTATCAGAAAAAGAATTACATAAATAAATAGGAATAATAAATTCTGTATGTCAAAAGAAAATGGTAACAATAAACTAATAAAAATGTTGATAGCATTACCAAAACAAAATTTCTGTTTGTCTATAATTATAAATGATAGTCCATCAAAAATGTTGATGTTTTCATTTTTAAAGAAATATTCCAATTAACTTAAATCATAACATACTCAAAATTCAGTCTACTAACCTTTGTTGAAATAGTGAATAAATTTCTGCATAAGTCCCAAGTGTCATTTTACGATATTCTATTTGCATTTTGATACAAAGTTACTAACATTACCAATAAGTTCTTTTAAACATCTGGGATAGCATCTGGGATCAACAAAAAAACATACCAACTAGATTTGAAGGAATTATATTTAATCTAACTGAGTTCCATTGGGATCAAAATATACATTTGAAATATACACATCCAAAAAATTTGTACTTTTGATATAGTATAAATCAATAAAAATAATAAATAGATACCTATCGATAGAGCAAAGGTTAAGCAGGAAAGATTTCATGAGGAGTGAAAAAAAATTTGAGGAATATATTTTAAAGGGTACAATAAACATGAATCATTTAACAAAATATTAGAAAAGTGGGGGAAAGCAAATGGCAATATTTGTATCTTGAAATTTGGAAGAGAACGTAATATGCAAATTGTTACTATAACAAAGTCCTTTACAATGGAATATATGACCAAGAATTTGCTGAAGTGGGATTTTGCTATTCAAAAATTAAGATTTAAGTCTATATATTTGCTAATAACTACCTTATTATACTATCACTTTATATTTTAATTTCTCTTAAAGTTAAACCTGCTAAATAATTAAATAGCAAATGCGATAGTTTAATTTAATTAAAATAACTATGAGGTACCCTGCTAAGGCTAAAGCTCAGGTTAGCCCTAGCCAATCTCTTTGCCTTTACTTAAAATTAAATGAATAAATGTACTTTGAAAAATTTTACCCAACATGTAATGACATACATCTATGCTTATTGGGCATGGAGTCTTTACCTAGTCCTTCAAGCCCCAGTAAATAAGTCAATAACTTTTATTTTAAAAACAATAGCTCAGTTTTAAAAGTATTCCCTCTTCCTCACTTTAAGTATTACTTTCTTATTTCTAAAACTCCAAATGCAACTAATTTTTAAGTACCAAAGCCATATTTCTTGCACCTTATAATTAATGGAAAAATATTTACCATGCTTGTCCACACCTTCTTATAAACTTTCCTTATACTTCCAAAGCAATTAAGTTATACTCTAGCAATCTCTTTTTTTTTTAATTAAATAACCTTGATTACTTGTCTTGTTATATAATCCCTAAATTTCTCATTTCAGTCTTTCCTTCACAGTCTACAATTTCTTCTGTGTATAATTTAGATGAAGATAATTTTTAAAGCACCCATCTTTACCTTTAAAAGTATGTAAAAAGAGGGAATTTCAGTTTTTTTAATGAGCTTAATTTTACTCCTTCTTCCTGTGTTTTTTTTTTTAAATTTCACCCTCACAAAAGCAAATGGCTACAAAATAAAAACATTCATAAACATCCATTGTATTAGTAATTCAATGAAGTACCAAGATCTTAAAATCTCAATCATGAATAAGCATGATTAGTTACAACAAGCCCCAGGCAGATGCCCACTGGACTCTGCAAAATGTGCCTCCCTTATGAGCCCGGATTCTCTGGTTTTCCCACTGCTGAGGAATCACTTGGGAGACTTGCTAACTGCAGAGTCTGGATCCTTAGATCAGGGGCAGAGTTTGAGATTCTGCGTTTCTAACCAGCTGCCAGGTGCTGCTCATGCTGCTTGGCCACAGGCCCCACTGTGAGAATCAAGGGTATAAACTATAATATTCTTATTTGTTGACATGAGATATGAATCAACATAAAATTTTCCTGCAATCTAAACGGATGCCTATTTTATAAGACGTGAAATGACATTACTCTCCCAGAATTCATTTGTCAGCAAACTGCAATGGCATGCCAAGTATCTTTTCTTTTACTCGAGCACTGGCAAATGCGGGCCTGCTTCGGAAGGGTTTAAAAATAACTTTTAAATTTAAATTGTGAAACAACAGACAACTGTGCTCATTATCATACGCAGAAAAGTTCCTAATCCGAGAAAGCCATTAGGCATATTTTAGAAGGGGAAAAAAAAGTTCTGAACTCATAGGAAAAGGAACAATCCAAATCGTGTCTCTTTGCAGATATGTACAATTGCATATTTCAGCAAACGCCCACTGACATTAGTTGGTGTTTAACTATCAGGTCAAGAACTGGGAGGTGTCTGAGATTTCATCCTACTTTTAGGCTAAGTAGTTAGTCTTCTACCGCTTCACAGATGCTCCAGTGGTCGGCAAACTCATTAGTCAACAGAGCCAAATATCAACAGTACGATTGAAATTTCTTTTAAGAGCCAAATTTTTTAAACTTAAACAATATAGGTAGGTACATTGTTATTAACTTAATTAGGGTACTCCTAAGGCTTAGGAAGAGCCACACTCAAGGGGCCTAAGAGCCGCATGTGGCTCTCGAGCCGCAGTTTGCCGACCACGGTGCTAGCCCAAGAAATACAAGTCCTCTGGTGAGAGACAAAAGGCAGGAGTAACCAGACTGAGACCTATTTGCACCCAAAACCCAATTCCCACAGGGGATAAGAGAAGGGCCAGCAGTCATCCGCACTGGCCGTAGATGAGTTTTGGCCAAGAGATCCCAAATGAGGAAGCCCCTGAGCTTACAAGGGGCTGCTGGCAGACAGACCATCCTCCTCATAAAAAGGAGACCATATCTTAATGACTCGGCAATGTAAACCTCTTCTGGGGGAGAAGACAGCTCTACCTTCACTCTCCTGGAATGGACATAAAGCTGAGCAGATTGGCTGTTAATGCTTAGCCTTGAAGAAATGTGACGTATTCATGAAGAACTGTCTCTCAGCAGTTGGTAGAAAAGTATTAAAAGAATTGATGGTAATAATAACAACAATTGCCATAACTAAGCATTTTGCATATAGTGCTCAATAGCTTTTTGACAAGTTAAATATGATGTCCTTTTCAAAGAGGAAGAAACAGATTCATAAGCCTTACATAACTTGTACAAGGTCATGTAACTAATCGTTTCAAAGGTTATGCACAATCCCTATGCAATTCAATGAGTACATCCAAGAGGCCGGATTGCCTGAGAAGAGTGGGAAGTGGGTCACTTCATAAGAGGTGAGCCTTGCTAATGTTGCCATCAGGTCAAGATCATCCCTTCCCCAGCTCATATGTGGCGGTGGTTCCTCACTCTCCATTTTGCACTACATATAGAGACTGTCACTCCTAAAACTGTTGTTTACTGACCACAATATAGGTATGACTACAATCTAGGTAAAGTGGAGAGTTTACTTTAAAAAACAAGTTTCTCAGCCCTGGCCAGTTGGTTCAGTTGGATAGAGCATCATCCCAAACACCAAAGGGTTGATTCCAGGTCAGGGCACATTTCTAGGTTGGGGGTTCAATCGCCAGTGGTCAGGGCCTGTATGGGAGACAGCCAATTGATGTTTCTTTCTCTCTCTCTCTCTCTCTCTCTCTCTCTCTCTCTCTCTCTCTCTCCGCCTTCATCTCTCTCTAAAATCAATGAAAACATACATTGGGTGAGAGTTAAGAAAAAAGTTCTCTCTTACAACTAATAGCAAAGATATTATAAGGAATTATATTTTGATTATTTCTTTCTGATGACTACTCCAGGACAGCATTTTTTAATGCACATGAATTATAAAAGCTTTCTGGAAGAAAATGCACTCAAGGAACCTTAATACAATCTTGATATTTGCATCTAATTCTTAAGTAAGAAGCTATGTGATTTTATGGAAAGATATGACAACCTTGTTCAGTTGGTAACTTTTCACATATTGCCCATAATCAGCATACATTTTCCTTTCATTATCCACTAGCTCACAACTTTATTCCTAAAACGTCAAATTCCCTCACTTTCATAAACAAATTCCACTCCCGTGTCAACATTTGAAATTTTGCCTGTAAATCAGAACATGCTATAATTGAATTGCTGCTCCTATCATCTACCACTTACTTCTGTCAAAACATATAACTGGATTAGTGGGAAAACAGCTACATAATGCTTGCATTTGAGCTTTGCCTAACAGCAGGCTTCTTTTCTGTAACCAAAAAACAGCACTGGAAACAACAGAGTCACTAGGAAATGATGCAGCATTCATTCTGCATCTCCTACATGATTTAAGTATCAAAATTCCTGTTCTTAAACAAAAGAAACTTAGATATGACAAATCTGTACTGAATTTACGACTTTCTCTTTTGCGATGTCAAAGATCATATTTTGTTAGCAACCACCACAATGGCTGTGTGATAAACAATATGTTTATGTACAAATGAAACAAAATGACCGTCTTTCCAGATCACTTTTTTGAGAGCTACAGACTAAGTGGTGAGGTAACACATGGGGTCAGACAAGCTAAGGTTTCTAAAGGTTCATCAGAAGCAGAAAAAGATCTGGACATGGTCAGTGGTGCCACATGTTATTATGGGCTGAATCGTGTCCCCCTGACATTCATATGTTGAAGTCCCAACCCCAGTATCTCAGAATGTAACAGCGTCCGAAGATAAGAACTTCAACCAGGTGATTAAGTTAAACTGAGGCAGTTAGTTTAGGGACATGTGTCCTTATAAGAAGAGGAAGAGACACCAGGGGTCTGCACACACAGAGAGGTGACTATGTGAAGAGGCAGCAAGAAGGTGGCTACTGCAAGCCAAGGAAAGAAAACTCAGGTGAAACTGACTCTACTGGCAGCTTGACCTTGAACTTCCAACCCCAGAACTATGAGGAAATTCATTTCTGTAGTTCAAGCTATCCAGTCTATGGCATTCTATACGGCCGCTCTAGAAAACATAGACAGGCCCTTCAGTACCATGTTGGCGACAGCCCTCGGGCCCAGATGAAAAGTCTCAATAAGAGGTTTGAGGGGTTCCTTGTATAGCTGGACTGTTTAAACTACGGACTAGCTCCAACGTATTAACCAGAGAGTTATATCACGCAGGGACATTTTTCAGGGGGTTTTGCTTCATTGATCCTGGGTTCTATTTAGCATAGTTACCCTTAGCCAGGGATATCATGCTAAAAGCACTTTAGGACTAATCCTCTTCCTCTCAGTAAATATTAATCTAGTTACCTGGAGCTCTGATTGACACGGGATTATGCCCCATCTCCTGCCCACTTTCACTCCCCAAGGTGCCCTCTCAGTTAAGGGAGGCCATGTGCTTGAACTTCTTCCTCCTCCCTGTGGTGTCAGAGATAAAGCCATTCTCCTGTGTTCCATACAAAATGACCTCCCCACAAATTCCCCTTCCCTCATGTTCATCTCTAGGAATACATCCACTTCAAATGTGAAATTATATCCATCAGTCACCAGCCATGGCATTTTTTGCCTCATTTCTATGAATTAAAATGAGACATGGTAATGTTTATTTTGTTCTATTTCACTTGTTTCAGAGTTCAGTACACTCTATGAATAGGAAGGTCTAAGATGGTTCTGGGGAAATAAAACTCTAAACGAAGCACATTCAAATATCTATTGGTTCTCCCGTTAAATTGAAAAATAAATTTTATTAAGAGTTATAATGTTATCAATGAGTAAAAGGGTTCATGTCACCTGGTTAAGCTTCTCTGAGTAAAGGAGAATATGTGTAATGTTTTTCCTTCAATTACTTTGTGGCTAAAGCCTTAGACATTCAGAAAGGACCTTGGTGAAGAAATAAAGGAGAATTAGTAACAAGATATGAACAGCTCAGTGAGATAGTCTTCTAATAGATCAGAAATATCTCAGCCTGTCTATAATACAGCATTACAGAGTATTTTAAAGTCACAGGAGATAGAAATTGCAGATTTAATTCCCCCAAAATGGGATGACCGAAGAAGTGCAGTCATCTTATACTTACTGAAGCTACATTCACAAAATCATCATCTGAGAGGGTTTCCAACATTTCGGAGACAGACGTTCGGATCAATTTAAGTGTCAACCCACTAACACTTCCACTCCTATAAAAAATGGGTGCAGGCATGTTAATGACCATCTAGTTCATCAAAATCAGACACTTTAAGTAAAGGCAGTTACCTACTGGCTCTAGATCTTTATATAATACTCAAATAATTTCGTCTTTAAAAAATCAGTAGTAGGAAAAGTCATATTTTTAATAGTGTAGAAAAAAGGACATCTTATTGTTTTATATAGCATCAGAATATATATTTCTAAGCACAATGACAAAAATGGAAAGTCAAATGATAATTTTAAGAAAATATGAATACTCAGGGCATAGTCACGTACTCAGGAAACATAAACTTAATACCAGCTTGGTTATCCAAGTTAGAAGTGAGGGGTTATAACCTCTGCAGGTAAACATTTAAGGTCATTGCTTGAGGGTATCCAATGTTTTACTTGATTAAACCAATAATTATGAAGCAGCATAACATATATGTTAAGAGACATATTTTTTATGTGGACAAAAGGCCTTGTTTTGTATCCTAAAGTTGATATTTTCTGGGGCTCAGCCTTCATTTTGTCTCATCTCTACATAGTCTATGATGCTCATAAATGACCTCATCTATTTGTGGGGCTCTAGACAACTGACTCCCAATTCTAATCTCTAGCTCCCAACTTTTCCCCACTTTTACATTTCACTGCTTGTTAAACAACTACAGGCTCAATGCCCAAAATGACACATTATTCGCCAACATATTTTTCTTTCCTATTTATGTTATTGGTAATAACCAAGCTAGGTCTTAGTCCAATTTCCTCCTCCCCCTTAACCTTCCCTCCCTTTCAGACAATTTTCTCATTCATTCCACTTCACTCTGTTCCCAGACAGTGGCCTCGTCTCCACCCGCTCTCCACTCTGACTCAGATCTCCATGACCTGAAGATCTCCATGAGCTAGGGTAACAGCTACTGCAGGCAGCTCATAGTCACCTCTCCTCCCCATGCAGTAGGTGAAAATTCTGGAAACACACCTTAATACAACACTACCCATAGTTACCTAGTAAATATATATTTTCAATTTTGGGATATGCATGTGGTTTTCAAAGATTTTAATATGATAAATTATTTCTGGAAATTATATATCCAATAGAATTATAACACATTACATTACCATTTAAAATTTGTACTTAAGGTTTCGTGTATGATATAAATTCCACAATAATTTAATTTAAATGAGATATAGCTTAAATGCATTTAACAAATGAAATGAGAATGAGTGAACATTTAAGTTACATTTGTCTAATTCATTTATCTCCTCTTCTCAGGCTAGGTTATAAAGTTTTGAACTTGTTTACGTTAGGTCAAAATGAAGAAATTTTCAAACGTTAATGTTAGCCTGTGATACAGATTTATTTGCCAATAAATCACTGGATTCTGTTTCTTCCAATGTGGTGAAGAATATCTGAGGACATACCTTTATTTTCTCAGGGAAAATAATCAAAGCATTTTATGCTTTGATTTTATTCCTTGGTATTACTCTTAAAAACCAAATCTCTATAGCAGGATATATGTTTTTCTATGCTCTACCATTTTATTTTCAACTTCATTAAAGGACCTCTCTCTCTCTCTCTCTCTCTCTCTTTCACACACACACACACACACACACACACACACACACACACACATACATACACACACACATACATACATGCACACACACACACACACACACACACCTTAAACTGAAACATTGTAACACATAAAATGACCAATATAAAAACTCCTGGAATTCTTACACATATATTAGCATTTCCCTCAAGAAAGTCCCAGTATTGACATTTAATACATTTTACTCTATCTGTTTTGTGGTTAAAACCTTCAAAGTTATTTGAATCTTAATGACTAGTTGTCAACTGAATGATTTTTTGTGGCAGAAACTGCTTAGTATTAGCCAGAATGTACCTTAAAGTTATTTTAAATATAAAGCCAAACATTAGAAGAAAATTAATATTTTTCAAAAAGCTCAGACTTTAGAACCATGCCAGGCCTTAATTTTCAATTCTGATATAGATTCTTATTTTCAATAACATAATTTTTGTTTTGTTACTGTCTTCATATGGCTTCTTTGTCTCAATATAAAATAATCATAATAACACTTTGTTCTTTCCCCCCAACCTGTCAATCATTTCTCAGCCCCAACACAACCTATGACTCCACCCTATATTCTCAGTATAGAAATAAATATGTAGTGCTTAGCTACTCACACATCAACCAGAATAAGCATGTCTTTGGGAGATGCAGCTCCTTGGATGTACCTGAAACAAATCCCAAATGAACACATTTTCTCTTGCAAAATAGCAAACTTTGATATTTGTTACCCTGATATTTCCTGATCAGAGATAAGATATTTTCCAAACAGACCTACTTCTCTTCTATCTCAGTCAACAATGTTCTGCTCTTTCATTCATAGTTTTGCATTGTCCATGTTAAAAAGCTATAATAGTAGAGATGCTAGTGGCATAATGTTTCAATTATGTTTTTCAGATATTTATTTAAAAAGGGTGAAGAGACGTGTTTTAATACTAAGAGCAAAATAATGTAACTTCTAGAAGCCCATTTTTTTAGGGAAAAATTATTCTGAACGTCAATTTGTTGACTACACATTCTAAAACTAATTCTAAGGAATAATAAGAATAAATAATCACAAGGCTAAGTCATATTTTTAAATGCAAAAAATAAACATGAAATATAGTTAAGTGGTCTAGGGCCATGAAAAAGCAACATCAACAGAACAGAAATACAATGGGACAATAAAGAAATTAAAAACAAAAAAATATATACTGTTACTACCAAGATTTCTCAGTGGTGACTCTCAAACTTCATAGAATCTAAGAAACCACCTGGAGAGTTACTTTACAATGTTGATTCCCAAGTTCAACCCAGCCCTACATATTTAGAATCACTGCATTTTAAAGAGACTATAGGAGAGTTTTATTCAGATCATTTAGGAATTGTAGAGAGAGAAACATAACTTCAGGTGAATGATCCCAAAGTTCATGTTGCCTGGCCACAGAGTGCCAGGGCACAGGGACCTACTCTCCCCACCAGAAAGGCTGAAGATTCAACTTTCTACTCATCTCTGATGCCTCTTTACCCATGACTCTAAATCTCACTTTTCAGAAGTTTGCCAGATGACTTGTCTATTAGTGTAAAGACAACACCCAGCACAGTTAGCATCTACTCAGGACTACGTGTTGTGTTCATGAAACAGAGTTTATAACTTGCAGGCAAGTTTGCGTCACTCTAAGAAGGCTAGGGGAAACGCTGCTGGGATATTCCAATGGAAAGCAAATTTACTTCATGTCTGGCATCTTAACAAATGGTGCAGACGTGCCTCTCTGTGGGAAGATTAGAGAAAGACTATAGTCCGCCTCTTCTGTTTAGCACTTAGCTCCTAAGTTTCCCCCAAAACAGCTGTTTCCTGAATCCAAATCATGGGATGTAATTGTCTTTACCTCCCATTGCTTCACAGCCACCACACTTGGAGAAATATCAACAAACATAATATGTGGATTAATAATATTTTGCGCTACTATAATGGTTGATGTTCATGTAAACTGCTACTGGGATATTTAACAGCATCATCAAAGCATTAAATACATTTACTTTGAATCAACCAGTATATCTGAACCCTAGCAAAATGTTAGAAATAATCTAAATGTGGAATAATAGGGGATTTCTTAAATAAGTTACCTCATCGTCATTATTTTAAAATGATGTAAAGTGTATCTCTTAGGAACAGGCACTAAAAGGTATTGATATGAAAAGAGTATATGACAAAACAGTATATTGGACATCATGTGAACTAATTCAAGAAAAGATATTAAATACATTTTTAAAACTTTACAACACATAAGTTGGGAAAATATAAGTTATTGGTATTTTTTGAGTTTTATATTAGGAAAATGAGTTGCTTTACTAGTGAGAAACAAATAATACTTTTGTTTTTTGAACAATAAACCTAAGCAATATAACTATAACTAGGGGCAGCTCTTACTGTTTGGGCCAGTTCTCATTAGTTGACTGCCAAAGACAAACCACCTCCTACTCAGTCCAGAGGCTCAATTAGAGCTCTACTCTAAGCAAACTGGGGGTCTTTCCATAGAAATCCCACGAGCTAAAAGAGTTTTGGAGATGAAATTGCAAATAAAGGTAGTCCAGTTGAAATAAATGTATTGATGAATTTCAACAATATTCATTATTGTTCCCATGTGAACTTTATCTTCATTTACTTTTAACTGTATGCAGTTGTTAACATTTTTAAAAAATACCTGAGCCATTTAAATTATTAGACAATATTCATCCTAATAATGTAAAGATTCCTTCCATCTTTTTCACACAAAACAATGTAGCCTACTTTTGTCTGTTTAATCTTTTCATGATTACCTAAAATTCTTACCATGGTCTTCTGCGTACATCATAAAGATCAATCTTGTTTGGAGTTCGGCTGTTATCAACCCATGGAGAAGCTTTAAGAGAAAGAAAGAAAAAAATAATAAGAAAGTAAAAGGGAGAGAGAAATTAAGTTACATTAAAAATTAGAGAAATAACATCAAAATATTAGACATGACCTATAAAAATAGTATTTAAAATAAACCAAAAACACCACTGACACATTCTTCTTATCCACAACAATTTTAAAATGGGGGATACAATTTTTATGCATAATTTTTGTTTGTTTGTTAATGGCCAAAAATGGAAAATTATATAGCAGTATAAAAGAAAGTCAACATATTTTCTTTTTCATATTATTTCAGAGATAATTTGCAGACACAGGGATTTTCTGGGTGCTGACTTATATGTTTTACTAGGTTTCCAGAAATTATATATTTTTTCTTTTCTACTAACAGAAAAATTTACCTTAAAAGAAAATGGATTTGGCATCATGGAAATTATGCTTTCAATTATTTAATCTTTATATTTTCATCTAAAGCCATACTACCTTGATCTATAAAAAAGATTGCTATTTTTCTTAGGTTGTTATCATATAATATCATAATTTTAGCCTTATTATTAACTAGCCATTTGATAATGGCTAGTCCATTTGAAATTTTAGTTAAAAGGTTAAATTATAATTAAAAGCTAACAAAAAACTGTTTTCCTTAAATTTATTTAAAGGATTTGAAATAATTCAATACAGATTCAAGAACCTTTACTTAATTTCATAGCTTTCACCATTTTCAGTAATCATAAAAAAATACTTTTGTCTAACTGCGTTGATTTCAAATGTATTTGATGTATACTTATTCGAATTAAATCAATATTTTAATTTAAATGTTTTACAAACCTTGTTTCACAATATCACACACACACACACACACACACACACACACACACACACCACTTAGACCCATTGGATGACATTAGAAGTTGATGAATTAGACAATAATTTTATGCTGAACAAGTCCTCTCCTTGAATATGTTTAGATATATGATCCTTAGAGAAATTTCTAATAATAATTCATGATTCTTAAATGGGTTATATTTAAAAACATTAAGAATCTTCTCTTAGAGTCTTCTGAAATATCTACTATTAGGGCATATCCCTTGATTATAGTTAAGATATTTATATTATGGTAAAATTAAACAACGTGATTTCTTCTGTGATATTACTAATTTGTTGTAAAATCCCATTGTGGCAATTAACTGGTACATTATTTATATAGGCTCAGAATTGTGGAAGATCAAATAGTAAAAATGACTAATAACCACACAGTGAAATGATCAGATTCATAATGATGCAGAATGAAAGATACATATTTTGATAAGAAATCAGAGCTTCTAAAATCCCTGCAAAAAGTGAAAGGTTGCTCAGTTTAGAGTCTCTTTTGCTTTCCAATAAGATTTTGGGATGACAGAAGAAAGAAGGGGTGGGAATAACAACTACATTGTGGGCATATAACTTCTGAAAGCCCAAGTTAAAGGTGATATTAGTCATTCACGAGAATGCTTTCCTCTGATCAAAAATGAACTGTGAGTTTATCACTGACTACATCTATTGAACTACACTTCTACTTCATGACATTTAAGGAATACTATGTCAGTTGTTGGACTGCTTACTTAAAAAAAAAAGGTATCTATACATTACATCAGAATACTAAAATATGTGTTAGTTATATTTTTGAGAAAGTATGCAAATTACAAATCCATTTTCTAGTCAATACAGTCTAAAATAACAAGAGTATCAGTTTTTATTTTCAGCTGCTAGGAAATAATGCAGCTGATAATGATGCATTTGAGGGCTAATTCTCTTGGTAGAAACACCATTTCACATGAAAACTAATTGCATTTCCAATTAGCAAGTTCGAGTGCAGTTTTCTTATTCTACAGGCTTCACATTTTTCCCCTCATTAAAAGAAAAAGAAAGGTGAATTTCACATACCTAAAAATACCTTTAACCCTGGTCCAATTGCTGGGATCTAACTGATGTTACGTCAATCATTATTTTAGGCTTGTCTCAGTCATCTCCTATGGAGTATTAGTCATGGTTCTGAATTCCAAGCCAAGATAATGAGTTTGGACTGTTTTGTTTTGTTCTTAAGAATTGATTCCATACATTTATATTGCATAGCTCACAAGATTTTCAGGAATCTGAGTGTTGCTGCCCAACTACTACCATCCCAGAATGGATTCTCCACAGTCCCTAATTAGCATCATGGCTCGCACAGCAAGGTCTAGGATGAGTCTCCTAGACAGAGAGGGGATATAGACCCATATCCAGGTGTCAGAAAATCTAGGAAAGCAAATGTCTGCCCAACCATTGTTCAAATCTAGGTATTTCCGGAGAGTACAGGGTTTCTTCCACAGCTAATATTCTGGAGGGACCTCGAGGATTCAGCTAAATTAAACCTTTAAAGTTTTTTCCCAAAACAAAGTGGACAAATGGCAGTACATTTGAAAGTATGTGAATAGGGCTTTAAAAAGTTAAAACCTGCTTCCTCAATTAGCATGTAAAATGAAAGAACTGAATATGATTAAATAGTATTTTTTAAAAGTTAATTGCTATTTGTAAAAGGAGCCATCTTTGAAAAGTGCTTATAACACAACCTGTCTTTACTTCTAATTCTTGAGCACAAAGGTCTCTCTCCCTCTTATTTTGTAATCTCCCCTTCCTAGTTCTCTCTTATAAACTGATTCGCCCCTCCTTCTTAGCATCATTAATTTCTCTGATACTGAGTTATTGCCATGCAAAGCTAGATATTACCCAGTTTCTAGTTCTCTCCATGTTCACTTTTGTGATTGTTATTGTGACTAATTCTATTTGTTAAACATGTTTACAAAAAGTCAACTCTCAAGAACAATTCTCCTCTATACTGTTTCAAGTCAAGTTACTTAAGTACCCCATAACTCAGGCCATATCTCTGAGAAATAAAATGTATTTGTGCTTGTCAGCTTGTTCTTAAAAGTGGGGAAACAGACATTTCACTAAAAGTCCTTTCAACGGGTCCTCAGGATTGACTAGTGATGAATTTTTCATTTTTTGATAGATTTATTTCTCCAAACCCTCCTTTATAAGAAAACATAAAGGACATCACAAAAGGGTTTATCCATTTTAATGTATAAAATAGATTCATCTCGTTGCTGAGATGCCCTCAAAATAATCCAGCCTGATACCTAAGAAAGCTTTACTTTCATTGAAATTGCATGTTATTTTCTATCATCCTCATTTCTACAAATCCTCATTTGAGATTGAAGATAAGCATCAACGCATTTTATGTAGAAACATAAACCAGATCTGGAGAGAAAAATTTCAATTAGGTTCTGAAAATTCTATTCAATTCTCAATGTGACTCATTGGTCCATGCTGAGCATGTGGATCTTTATCTCAGAATTGCTTTAGGATTCAGGATAACTTCCCCATCCAGATATACAGATACCTGATCATTGGTCTCACAGCTACCTGGCCTGATTCCAGGTGCCAATACCTCAGGTGCTGCTTAGGTGTCTGGGTTTAAAGTGGTTTTGGTAGATACAAAGCCATTTAAAGAGAAATAGTCTTTCCTTTGAAAAGGAACATGGTAACTATCTTTTTCTTTCAATGTAGGAGAAGGTAATAGATTGTTCTCAAGAAACATTAAGTCTGGACTCATGATTTTACCTGGTGCCTACTGATTCACTAAGCGCTTACCTGGATAATATCTGGCCAGGCCAGTGGCACTGCCAAACACCTGCCACAATAATGAAGGATCTTCATCTCGATTTTTTTTGAAAACTTCATCTAAGGCACTTGTCCAGTTCAGTTCATTTAACACAATTGTTGCTAACAAACAAAAAAGAGAGAGAAAGAAATTAATAAAATTTATAATTATAATTGAACCAGTCTCCACTGATTTGCAAAAAAAGATATACATTTTCACTGCTTTACTTATAAAGTACTCTAATCCATTAGCTACCAAAATGTTTAGACATGGGATTATGCCTTCAAACAAATTTTTATAGGATGTTGGCCTTTAGACATTGTGGGCTGGGTAATCTTTGTGTGGGAGCTTTGTGTGCTTTGTGGAATACTCAGCAGTATCTCTGGCCTCCGCCCACGAGATGTCAGTATAGTCCCCCTTATTGTGATGAACAAAACTGCCTCCAGACAGCATCAGAAATCCCTGAAAGGGCAAAACTGCTCCCTGTTGAGAATGACTATCTCTATATATAAAAGGCTAAGTGTCTGTCCGTCTGACCAGTAGCTATGACACGCACTGGCCATTTAAAAATAAATAGCACCACAGACCTGGCGCCGACAAACCAACACTTGGCTCCCCCCAAGTGGGACCCACCACCACTCCGGAGCGACAGCCCCCCAAATCACAGTCAATGCTGCCAAGACACCATGATGCAAAATGTGGTCCACAGCCCAGCTAAGCCCAGCAGCAGTCGCTGTGGGCGCCCAGTTAATAATTTCATGTAGCAACGCCCAACTTCCTCCCCCCTAGCGACTAGCCTCCTTGGAGTTCCTTCAACCCAGGAACCCGACTTGCTTTATAGCCAGGTGCCAACATTTTACAATTTAACCAAATGTCTGTGAAGCATTTTCCCATGCCTCATCTCATTAGATCCTCGCACAAGTCCTGGGGTAGGTAGATAGGAGACTCGGTAGAATCCTATTTTTTCATTTGCCGGGAAAAGGGGATTTAGAAAGTTTAGAAACTTGACTCGACTGGAAAAGAAGAAATGGTGGACCTTGAAAATGACTTCAGGTTTACTCACTGAACAGAATATAGTCAAACACTGCTGCAGTTAAATATTTTACTCTTTGTTCTCTCTGCTTGATCTATAATAATAATCGGCTTAGTGTTGATATTTACTGCTGTGTTGCTGACAATTACCTGAAAGAGAAGTTGGGGTGCTTCACTGGGCTGGAAAAAGTTTAGCTAAATCAGAAAGCATGTCTAATTAAACAAGTTTATTCTATGTATATAAAAGGCTAAGTTGACTCGTGCATGCGCAATACATATAAAGCTCTCGCTGGTGCCAATCGCATGCATGTTTTCGATCTGTCATTGTCTATGGTGAATTTGGTTGACACTTCTATAGAGAGAGGGCGAATAGCGTTATCAAAATATTTCTTCTAATTAATTTCCTTTCAATGTGCACGAATCCATGCACCAGGACACTAGTAATACATACAACAGACAATGGCAGCATTCCTAACTTTCAGGCAGTTCAGGGCACAGTTTGATGACCACCTCCCTCGATAATCTGGTGTTAGATAATCTGGTGTGTTACTGAGTTAAAAAGAAATATGCTTGCCATTGACCATAGTTTAATGTATTTACAAAATAAAAAAGGTATTCATTTTGACCAAAAACAAAAAATCATTCAGAGGTTTGACAATGTCAAATGTTAAAAATATGAAGTAGTTCATTATGAACAGTTTTCTTTTTTCTAGTTAGCTCAATTAGAGTATAGTGATAATAAGGATCAGGTCATTGATTTTGATACCTACTTATAACTGTTGACTGAAACATATGCCTTTCATTAAAATGAAAGAGAAGCATTATAATGTGGGATGAAGCAAGGGTTGAAGTGGTATATAATTTGTAATTATGGACCTCTGTAATTATAGCACCCTCTGTCTAGCATACTAAATGTTTAACTGGCTTAGAATATTATTTTTCCCTCCACACAAAAAGATGAAAACTAATTTCATATCTTTTTTTTTTTTTGTAAAATATATACCATGACCTCAGCAGATTAACACATTGGACATCTCTGTACTTGAGAATCTATGACCAAATCTAAACAGTGGAAATTAGCTTCAGATAAGGTCTGGAGATACTGTTTAGTGTCTATGTTTTTTGGTGACCACAACAAATAAAGGAAGCAAATGCAATTATGGCTAAACCATGCACAAGACTTTTTAAAGGTAAAAGAAAAAAAGAGGTTCTATCAAAAAAGGTGTATATTGAAGTTTATCATTTACAAAAAAAAGAAAACAGTAAAATTGTAAAACTGTTCTGGGACCAGCATTCTAATACGTTTCTCATTATTAAAAACTAACAAGATTTCCATCTTTATAGATGTGGTTACTTCCAGAAAGATCAGTGTGTGTGTGAATATTCATGAGGTGGGTCAGATCCATGGTGCATCTGAGATACCAGTGATTTCATATGCAAAAGCATGATCCAATGAACCCTAAGTGACTGGTTATATAAAAATTTATATTCACACAGATAACCTGAACTGATACTCACTATTCATGAATATTTATAGCAATATACAAAACATCACAGAAAATGAGGGATATTATACTTTTCTTTAAACATTCATAAGTTTAATATTCCACTGAACAAATAATCATGTTTATTTATGATCCAGTAGTCTTCATTAATCTCCAATCTACTCTATCTTTTCAATTTCCTTGACTATTTAATTCACATTAAGCAAAAACTGATATCTAATTATTTTAATAAACTTATTTATTTTCAAGTCTGCTATTTTTTTCTTAAGTTTTATTTGATAAGTTAACAACTATAAAGATTAGGCTCTGATACACTGATTGTGAATTACACTTTTATCTACTTGGGGGAAAGTCAACTCTGGAATATTCTTACTATATTGGAGATATGTTTTAAAATTTTCAGTTTATATATTTGAAAATTCTCTTATTCAGATAAGCCATTATTGAAGTAGATTTAAAAAATGTTTTCCTCAAATTTAGATCATCTGCCAATGAGCAAAGTATATAAAATATTTACAGAATAGGTCCCAGAATTGATTTTAAATTTTATTCAGAATGAAAGAAATTGTATTGTAAACCTATGGCAAAGCTTATCAACTTGATAATAGTATGTAGCAATGAATAAGGATACAAATACTTCCATTTCTGAGTGGATATTTATAAAGGCTATTGGGTGTAATTTTTATTAGACACACTTTTATCTGAAAGTCTGAAGCAAGAAATTAAAATTCAAAGTTGGCCCTGAGAGCACAAAAAAGTGAACCCTCTTTAAAGGGGAGCTTGATTGTAGCTGTCTTTCAAAATGAACATAGTCTTTAGCAATTTCAGGCGATTTATACCATAAAGGCAGTATGGATCTCCAGTCCTTAACCAGAGAATTTTAGATCAAGAGCCATTCATTCAGTCATAGTGTTCAAAGTTTTAAGGCACCAAAACCACAAAGTAAAATATATTGCTGCACTAGGAAAAATTTTTCTTAAGCTATGTTGAAAGCAACTATAAATACTATATATATATATATATATATATATATATATATATATATATAAGTAAACAAACAAGTATGAATATATTTTAGCTGCTTCTTCATTTGGCTATATTTTTCTGATCTACATCACACATTGTATTAGACTATAAGCATATATTATTTTAATATCCTGAAAGGAACAGATTTTTTGTCTTCTTAAAATGTATAAAATTAAATACGAGCTTAATTCAGGATTACGGGGGGAAGAGGGTGCATTTCTCCATTTCTATGCTATTAGCATAGCTCAAATTACTGGGTAATCTGCAGATGACTGAATACTAGTAAAACTAATACAGAATATTGGCCATGCTAAAACAAATGTATCTCATTTCCTGAAGATACTTACTCTCACCTAAAATCATCAGGTAGAGATTATTTAGGTAGATGGTTTTTAATCAACTACCCTGGCTGCAATTGGGTAAAAAGGCACATTTAAAAAGTTATCATTAAGAGATCTTTTTTTAAAAAATATATTTTATTGATCTTTTTACAGAGAGGAAGGGAGAGAGATAGAGAGTTAAAACATCAATGAGAGAGAAACATCGATCAGCTGCCTCCTGCACGCCCCCTAATAGGGATGTGCCTGTAACCTAGGTACATGCCCTTGACCGGAATCGAACCCGGGACCCTTCAGTCTGCAGGCCGACACTCTATCCACTGAGCCAAACCGGTTAGGGCGAGAGAGAGAGAGAGAGAGAGAGAGAGAGAGAGAGAGAGAGAGAGAGAGGTCTTTTGTTTTATATTACAAGGAGTTTCTGTGGTTAAGGTACTGGTGCCTTTCTTTGGGTCTAAGTATTACTAGAATCCCCTGTTTTTCTTACATCATAATATTTAAGATTAAAGGTATAAAGCATAATCTGTCTATGATGAAACATACAAAATAAGACCAAATTCCTTGGAAAATTATTCTCAGCCAATATTACTTTGGATTATGAAACTGTATTGTTCATTTATATAAAGACCTGAGACTCAAAGAATAATTGTGGTACTCTAACTCAATAAAGATAAACAGGTTGTAAGTAAGTTTCTGTTTGTCAATGTATATTATAAACACTTAAAATGCAGTTAGTTTTCTGTTAAGTCGCGATCTTTATTTGAAAGACCAGAGCAAGAAATCAAAAGATTTTAATTGCCAAAACACTGATATAAATTAATAGCCAAGAACTCCAGAATAAAACATTTTTAAAATAACTTGAAATATTCCTTGACCAAAAACCAAACTTTACCTTTTATTGGTACAGAATTACTTAAGAACTTGATAATAATTCTGATTTTCTATAAATTGTTGAGCAGTATTTTAAATAATTGTATTTTATATAGTATACTAGAGGCCTGGTGCACAAAAATTTGTGCACTTGGGGGGAAGCGGGGGTCCCTCAGCGGGATCAGGTCCCGGGCGTGAGTGCGGGTTGGGGGCGTGAATGCAGGCAGACGCTGCAGCCGCCCCGCAGGCCTGCATCAGGGTCTGTCAGCGGGATCGGGTCCCGGGCAACCACCGGCACTCACACCCCCAACCCGCTCTCTGATGGCGCTGTACCATCCTGCCTGCAGCATGCAAATTAGCCGCCATCTTTGTTGGCGGTTAACTGCTATCTTAGTTGGCAGTTAATTTGCATATCGCCGTGATTAGCCAATGGGAAGGGTAGCGGTCGTACGCCAATTACCATGTTTCTCTTTTATTAGTGTAGATTAGTTATGTATTGTATATGTATTACATTTTAAAATATTGTGTACTATACAGGGATGGGCAAAGGTATGTTTTAAATTAGATAATACAATAATTAATAAGTAATAATACAAGAATAAACTGTTTCCTGTACTCGCAACTGTAAACCTATTTGTGCCCACCCTGGCTTCCTTCTCCCACAACCTCCAAAAATAACATTTTACATTCACACAAACTTATAATTTTTCATTTGAATGGATATTAGAAATAAATGAGTGACATTTTTTCACTATAGAAGAGTAACTGGTCGATGCTGATCTAGCCTTGAATCTACTGTCAGTAACTAATGAACTTAAGCTAAGTGTCTTATGGCGACTTTAAGAGCAAAATTAGTCCTCACTTTCCACCAACTTCAAAGAAATGAGGATCTTTATCTTTGTTAGAAAATTAGATTTTGCAAAAATAAGTCTTTTATAGATGTCCAAGGCTAAGCCTATTAAAATCGATGAATGCTGGGGAAGCAAACCTTGACTTCGGGCTTCTATTCTGAATGGTTAACAGGATTCCACTGATAATTGACTCAGAACGCCAACAATACATCTCTATTCTCCTTATACTTGGTTTTAAAAAACATGGCCTTGGTGTTCAAGGATTCTCGCTTTTAGAGTGTTCTATTGTTCAATCAGGCTTCTCAAGGGAAGAAAGGAAAATCTAATTTGCAACTGCATAAAAGAAGCACTTTACATTTGCTAATTCTTCTAAAATAAATGACATCTCTATATCTTGTTTCTGACATGGCATACAGAATTATTTATAAGTGTCTCTTGTAAACTTCAACCCATAAAGTGCCGCACTGTTGGTCCCCTTAAGTTTGAATATATTTTGTTGACTTATTCAGGGTTCAGGACCTCGTGTGCATAGAAGAGACAAAATGACTATTTCAAAAACCTTAAGGTTATTTATAATGTCAACTACAGCTTTCAAATGAAGCAAATATATGTAGAAAAAAAGAAATATTTTTTATGATTTATTTAAAATATAAATAATACTGGGTACATCTGTATCAAAAATAAATTTTATCAAACATAAAATACCTTTGACAAGTTTCTGATAAGACCTGTAGATATTAAAGCTATGCAAGGAACTAGATGCTAAAAATTGTGTTGTTGTTTTATAATGGTAAATATGATGCAATTAAATCATTAAAACAAGAAAACTGGCTCCAATGTTTAATATGCTATTTCTATTTAACTAATAATACCATTCTTTTATCAAAGCCTTGCATTGTCATGAAATTAGTATATATGATTTAAGTTCTTGCTACTGGTAATAGCAAATAAGGTCAACAATATTAAGCACTTACTGTGTGCTGCAGGTATGTTAACCGTATGTGAGCTACTTATTTCAAAGTTTTCATTGTATGTTTAGCTCTACATATTTAAAATTTTATACCTAAAATAATATGTCAATGCCTTTGTAACACATTGTTTCTCAACTGAGAGAAATATTCCTCCCAGGGGACCTTCAGCAATGTCTAGACACAGCCATGGGCAAACTATGGCCCACGGGCCGGATCCGGCCCGTTTGAAATGAATAAAACTAAAAAAAAAAAAAAAAAAGACCGTACCCTTTTACGTAATGATGTTTACTTTGAATTTATATTAGTTCACACAAACACTCCATCCATGCTTTTGTTCCGGCCCTCCGGTCCGGTTTAAGAACCCACTGTGGCCCTGGAGTCAAAAAGTTTGCCCACCCTAGAGACATTTTTCATTGTCATGCCTGCTGGGAAGTTATTTACATCTGGTGGGCAGAGGCCAGGGATTCCCTAAACATCCTTCAATGGACAGAACATCCCCCGCAAGAAAGAATTACTAAAATGTCAATAGCGCCCAGGTTTAGAAACCTGGCTCACGTACAACTATAAACACAAGACAATGAATCCACTTTGTAAAAACCAATATCCCCAATGAATGTTGTCAACAAAAAGCCACAGCAAAACTTCTACAAAGTGAGAAATGATATACTTTTTTAAAGGATTATTTTATGATATTAAATAATCTCAATATTTCAGGCTACATTTTGACACCCTTTGGGTTGAGCAAATTTTCATTTTAATCTCAGAAACTCTAACACACTGTTCTCATCTCTAAAAAAGTAAGGATTCAAAGCTACTTTTTAGTGCCATTAAATGTTATCCCTCCCACCACCTGCTTTTGGATAGTCACAGAATATTAGAGTTTTGCTTTGGTGCTGTTGTTATTTTTAACGAGTCAACACTTACTGTGTGATTCTAAACTGAGCTTATTGTATCTCTATAGCAAATGTTCATTTTATCCCATAGTACATAAGGTCATCATTAAAAGGGTTGCATTTAACAGATGAGCTGAGCCAGATGTCACTAATTTTATTCATCAACTCTAATCTCTAAAAGGAAAAATGTTAATAAGAAGAAACCCACTGATCCAATTAAATGCACAGGCAAAAAGAATCCACTTTAAGGACTAGACAGTGTGCATAAATATTAAAATGAACGAATCTTTTCAATGGATTTGGCCAAGGGAATCTCACCTAATCCCAGTGTAATTGAAAGATTAATAAAACACAGAGAGAAGGGAAGACCAAATCTAATCTCTCCAATTGTGTCTCACGCACCAGACTGCACCTCCCACTGAGAATGGGAGAACAGAAGGGTCCAAGGCATACGTGGACCCCGATGACAAGATAAGCCTTATTCGTACAGTTAATTTGGTACAAATATTAAAAGGCTCTTGTCCTCGTCAGTTCTCGAACCCCCATATTACTGAGATTTCTGGTTTTGCTCCTTATGTCTTTCATTTCCCATAGATTGAGCATGTATGTGGCTAATATCGAGGGCACAGCTGTTCTGTTTTAATGAAATCTGAAAATTGTGGAGCACATCGAAGGGACGCAGAAAAAATCCAAGAGATTAAGAACACTGTAAGGGGAATAGAAGACCCTGGGATAGAATGTTATGTTTAGTAATTGAAGGATTTTAAATGCCACTTTTAATAAAATGATAATTGTAAGCTATTTCTGGGGGGGGGGGGCGCGTAGTGATTTTGCATGGGAATAATGAGAGTAGAAGGCAAGGTTAAAAACACTGTTTTCTTTATCTTTCAAGCATTCTAACTTTTTCTGTTCCTAACATTATCCAAAATAAGAAAACACAATTAGTGACTTTGGTAGAAAAGAGTCTCTATCACTAGCACAACAGGCTACTTAAGTCATGTAACCTCTTGTGCTTCTGTGTTCTTTCATCTAAAAAATGGATATAAGTACACTAAGAATGCTGGATAGCCTTCAGAGTTAGTATGAATGTCAGATAAGTTTTTGAATAAAAGGGAGCATGATTTTATTATAGTCCTTCCCATAGCTGGATTGGAAAACTGTCGCATGTCCATGCCCTTTAGATGTCTTACTGGTACATAGACAATAGCTTCTTTTTACATTTCTACACATTATTTGGGTCTTGCCAGTCACTTTGTTTTACTTGAACAGTTAGCATATTTCTCCATTTATTTTGTAATAAAGCCACTTTCCTTATATCCACCCCATAATTAAAAGTTCTCATATCATGAGATACTCTTCATTGAAAACATATAGGTAACATATAATTTTAAATTTAGGAACATTGCATAATTTTTCAATATAAATTATGCAGAATCAATTGTTAAACCTGAAGAGGACAATCAATTCTTCCATTGATACAAAGTCATTTTCATCATAAATTCAACTATTTATAACTAAATTTGTAATTGTAAACAAAAGTGAATATATATATATATATATATTAGGGGCCCGGTGCACGAAATTCGTGCACTGGGTGTGTGTGTGCGGGGGGGTGGGGGGGGAGTGTCCCTCAGCCCAGCATGCCCCCTCTCACATACTGGGAGCCCTCAGGCGTTGACCCCAATCACCCTCCAATCGCAGGATCGGCCCCTTGCCCAGGCCTGACGCCTCTGGCCTAGGCGTCCGGCCCGGGCAGCGGGGACCCGCAGCTGCAGCAGCCCCGCGATCGTGGGCTTCGCTTTAGGCCCAGGGAAGGGACCCCTAGCTCCCAGGACTGCCAGCTTCGACCGTGCCCAGCTCCCATCGCTGGCTCCACCCCTACTTCCTGCTATCACTGGCCAGGGCGGAAAAGGCGCCTGATTCTCCGATCATGGCTGGGGGGCAGGGCAAAGGCGGCCCCAGGGCCGCCTTTGCCCTGCCCCCCAGCTCTTAGCTCCCCCCTGGGTTTCCGATCACTGTCAGTGGCAGGGGGCTTCTTCCTGCTTTCCCTTTCGCCTCCCTGCATTGTGCCTACATATGCAAATTAACCGCCATCTTGTTGGCAGTTAACTGCCAATCTTAGTTGGCAGTTAATTTGCATATAGCCCTGATTAGCCAATGAAAAGGGTAGCTCGTACGCCAATTACCATTTTTCTCTTTTATTAGTGTTGATATATATTTTAGAATAGATTATATGTATTCAGAATACTGTTTATCACTTAGTAACTGCACAATAAATGTTGCCTGCCCTTACCATTATTATTATCTTATTCACCTTTTAAAAAAAAATTTTTTTTTACTCCTCACAGCAGGACATAGTTTTACTGATTTTAGGGAGAGGGGAAAGGAGGGAAGGGGGGAGAGAGAGAGAGAGAGAGAGAGAGAGAGAGAGAGAGAGAGAGAGAGAGAGAGAGAGAGAGAGAAATAGATGTATGAGAAATATTGATCCACTGCCTCCCGTATACACACTGACTGGGGATGAAATCAGGTGTGTGTCCTGAGAGGGAAAAAGAACCAACAGCCTTTCCGTGTACTGGATGATGCTCCAACCAACTGAGCACAGTGGCCAGGGCTTATTCACCTCTTCATATTCAACATTTAAAAGGTTAACAAACATATTTTGATGGAGGAATTCTAATTGAGCTGCTAAAATGCTAGGATGAATAATTAAAACCTCTCATTCACTCCCCTCCTCAAGAAACCTTTGCTCTTAACTCAGCCCTAAGTTAATGTCCAACATTACTTAATCTCCTTGCTATAAATGTCATGAGAAAAAGGTATGTTAACCTTTCCAAAATTATTTACATTATTATAAGAGAATTAAAAACCTAAAAAAAATTCTCTGTAGTGACAGCCCTTTATGTACTGTCTAAGTTTGGTGAGGAGATGATTTTTACAATGGGATATTTCCAGTGCCCCCTGAAATCAAACCACACTGGTGAATGCTGCCATGATAGAACAGACACACTAAAATTCCGGTAGAAGAAATGAAATTATATAAGGCCTAATGTACATAGCAGACACAACACACAGGATGATACACCCACAGTTCTGTTCAGGCTGAGAGGAAACTCTGGGTGAGAATTATAGGCCAAATGAGCTATGGGATATCTCTCGTCTTTGCTCTGAGACTCCTTAACTGCACAGGGAATTTAGTGTCTCCATGGAAAGCTGGTCTGAATTCAAAATGAAGGATCAAAAAGTATTGGAGCTGACTAATGAGATAAGGATAACAAGGCTCCTGGGGACTGGGCTGGTGCTATCAATAAGGCACACACTGCTTGCGACTTAAGGGTTTGTGTCAACCAGTTTTGGAATAAAGAGTCACCTGGTGATTTAAAGATGCAAAGATCAGATGCACTGAAACTCAGCACACAGTAGTTGGCTGTAATCAAGAAGAGAAATCACTTGGTTTATATGCCATCCTCTGCTTCAGAATGAAACAAAACAAAATAAAACAAATTGAATAAATTGAATGACAGTCATGTTACCTAAAGGTATGAATAAAATTGAACACCATTTCCAAGGCAACGTGAGGTTAATATCCTAATATCTCTAGTTGCACACGAATAAAGATGTAGTTGCATAGGAATAGAGAATTTCCCAAGTGCATATAAACATGCATGCATGCAGGGCACTCATTAAGTATTTTGTTATTTATAGAGAAAAACATCATGCTTACAACATAGTGAACATGATTTCTTCAGATTTCAATGTACTTGTTATAGTAATTGACATTAACTTTATATTTATCAGCCCTAACGACTGCATTGTTCAGCGAGTATCTTAATAATACAGTAATAATTCTTATTAATAATCCTTGACTAGATCTTCAAGCCAAAATCAAATAAATTGTGATCATTATTATCAAGTGTATCAAAAGCTAGTAGAGAATATAGATAAACCAAAGCATCTTAAATCAAATTTTGCTTTTGTATCATAGATCCTATTAACTGTTACCTCCCTATGAAAAGCTAAGTAAATGCTTTGAGGGCTGAGGGAAGGTGGTCACAGAAGACTTCCTGGAGTTGGTGACACACAGTGTTAAGGAAGAGTGGAGAGGCAGAAAGAGGGTGTGGTGGCTGACTCAGTGACTAACCTGTGAAGAGCACAGAGATGAGACGATGATAACAATAAGGCATAAGACATTTTAGGAGGTCCTTGGTAAGATGGTGAATGAAAGGGGATTGATTGCATGTAGGACCATGGCAGCAACGCTAAGATTAAAGACACACTGTCATGATCATCCAGAACTACTAAATACACAGTAATTTTATTCTGAGAATTAGAGAGAGCCATATAAGCTGACATCTGAAACAATTATATTTGCACTTGAGAGTTCACTTAGAAGCCAGATTGAAAGCAAGCCAGATGAGTGGGGATGGCAAAATAGAAAGCTTATATGGTCAGGATTCAAGCTTGTATGGTCAGCTGAGGACTAAAAAGACAGTGGTGGACACAGGAGTGAAAGCTGAGGAAAAATAGTCTACAGACCATCGTGGCTGATAGTGGGAACGGGAAAAGGGAAGCCTTGGGTTTCTGACTTGGGTCTGGATAGTGCTATGAACAAAGATAGGAATGTAGGAGGAGGGGTATGTTTGGGGATAATGATGATGAATTCCATTTTGAACACAACGTGAGGTACCTGTGAGATAGCTAGTAAACAGGATGACTTAAAAGGCAAAAAGAGAAATGAACCTGCAGCTAAGCCAGGACGTCTGCAAGGAAGAATTAGATTTGGGAGTCACTGTTCAGTGACAACTGGAACTATCCTCTTTGCGTGAAGCCAGCAGTTATTGACATCATAAGCTCTAGGGATCTTTAAGTATTAAGGAAGCTTTACTTACCAGAGAGAGATTGCCAAAAGGAGCAAATGAGGACCTAACTCTCATAAACGACATATTTTCCATAAAAAGTAAGTGATGCATAGTATACTTTAATATCTATTGTTTTCATTTCGTTAAAATGACAAAATGTGCCTTTCAAATATGATTTTCACATCTGCATTAAAATAAGAGTACTGAATACAAATTGTACGTTATCTATGTGTGACTCACAGTCCATCAGGAAGAGAGAATATGGAAAGGTATAAAAACCAATAAAAATCCATTATCTTCGAATGCATTTTTTTTTACAACTTTGTACTTTTAAAATAGTTATTGACTTAAATCAAGTACCCAGGGATACAATGCCTGCCTCTCCTGCATGCAGAACACACTAATCCTCTCTGAGCACTTGGAGAAGAAGCAATTTCCCTCTGCTTCCGCTGGAAGGACGGCGTAATCTATTGTGCCTGTATACTTACCGGGAGCCTCAAGAGGGTGAGGCGCGATGATTACATGATCTTATAAGACCATCAAGCCCTACCACAGGACTCATATATGTATTATAAAGACACTTCATATTGCCGAGCACACGCCCCTCACCGTCCTGGTGCGGCTCTCTTCTGCAATTCACTTGCACCTTTGACTTTTGGAAATGATTTAAACCGGCATCAGCAGCTCTCAATGCCTGAATGCCAACCAGCCTCATTCATCAGAAAGCAAGACTGACAAGATTTAATTACTTAGGAACATATGAGGTTTTTCTTCCTAAAAAGGAAACTTCAATCAACCTTTCAGTAAAATTTAATATCGGAAGGTAACGCAGAGATCAAGAATTTTTAAACCTTCCATTTCATAAAACAAAATGAGGCACATGTAAGAAGTAATAAACGCAATTTAACTTCAAACACATAGTTACCACTCTCTGATATAAACAAGGTTTACTGAAATAAATATTACTGTTCTTCCCAAAATGAATTTTCTTTAATAATCTTACTCATGTTTTTAAAAGAAGCCTTTACTTTGTCACTTTGTATTCTGAATCAAACTGATGAAAGCCAGAATCTTTTATGTTATTTTTCAGTTCCTCTCGCCCTCCAAATATATCTGAAGCAAAGTCTTTTCATTTGTTTGATTTCATTTATTTGATTCAAATAAATATTCTACTAAAGTATCAATTGTTCATTTTCTCGTCCTTCCATCTGATATCAGAAAATGCAACATCACCAATCTTTTGTGTGTAAGAACCAAAAGCATGTGCATTTTATTGTTAACATTTGGGGGAACAAATTTTCATTTTATATATTCTTTAATAAGGTACCCAAACCTTCTTAGACAAGAAGGTAAGAAGGAGTGTGTATGTATCACAACAGGCACCAGATCATATTATTCCATCCTCTATCTGAACCACTGTATAGTTATATACAATAAATAACATTTAATTAATTCATTTAAAAAGCATCCTATATAATAAAAGGCTAATATACAAATCGACCAATCAGCAGATGCTCAACACAGGAGCTGCCCCTTGTGGTCAGTGACCTCCCACAGGGGGAGCACCGCTCAGCCAGAAGCCTGACTCCTGGCTGGCAAGCGCAGCAGTAGTGGCAGGAACCTGTCCCACCTCCATGGCAGCACTAAGGATGTCCAACTGCTGGCTTAGGTCCTCCTAAGTAGTCATTCAGACATCTCCCGAGGGCTCCCGGATGGTGAGAGAGCACAGGCCAGGCTGAGGGACTCCCCACCATGCCCCACACCCCCCACTGAGTTCATGAATTTCATGCACTGGGGCTCTAGTTTGGTTATAATAGCCATTCTATACACTGACAAAACGTCACATAATTACTTTCCTGTTGAACAAAAACACAATTTTTTAAGCCTTTGAAAAATCTATAATAATAAAAGCGTAATATGCTAATTAGACTGGACGTCCTTCCGGACGAAGCTGAGACTGCAAGGGAAGCCTGGGTCCCAGGTGCCTGCCAGTGGCCAGAGGGAGGCCCTTGTCCCAGGTGCCTGTTGCAGCCGGAGGGAGACCCAGGTCCTGGGTGCCAGAGGAAAGCCAGTGCCAGCAGCTGGGGGAAAGAAGGCAAACTTTTGCAAGAATTTCGTGCATTGGGCCTCTAGTACAAGTATAACGAGGTAGAGATTGAATTTACTGTTTCTTTGTAATAGTCTCAAAAAGGATTCTCTTGAATGTAAATTTATTTCCACACTTCCAAGGATAGGCAAAGTGATTTTTTTTCCTACCACCTGAAGTTCATCTTATTAATCATTTTATAAAATAGTTACTATTTTTTAAATCAAATTCAAAAATATAATCTTACTGTCTTTAATAAAAGATATTTATGTCTTTTAACTTTTTAAATAAAAGAATTTATATATTTTATTAAATTTAATAAGTCTTTCACAGGTATTTTTTGGGGCATAAAGATGCATTCAATAAAATTAAAATTTCCTTAAAACTCATTGTTATGTCCACTTCTAGACAATTCTCTGCTTTTCCTTAGTTCAGAATAAGTTGAAATTCATGCCATCAATATAAAAATATAGACTATGGCAGTATACTTCTTCCCTAAGTTAAGATATTTTTATCTGAAATTTCAATCAACACAAAGCTTCCTGGAGAGAGTTGTTCACTCAAATGATATACATATGTGAAATGTATACATATGCGCATTTATTCAAAGTAAAATGAGGATTAATTGGGAGATATGAAATGGTATTCTAAATTTTTTATTTTTCTGAAGATATCAAGCAAAAGCCTTTTTCCAAACTGCTGTTTTTATTTTGGGTCAAAACTTTAACCTTTCTACTTTTTCCTAGCAACTGCTTTAGTGTCATTTTCTATGTAGAACCTTTACTTATAATTTTTGAAATGTGTAAATCATAATTAAGATCATGGGGTTGACTTTTAAAATAGAACAGAATTTAAGTATTTGGCATATTTTTCATTGACCTAGAACTCACTATTTAAACCAAAGACAAGTAATGTTTCTTTAGGAGCTCCTTGTCTGGGAGATTTTTATATACATAAGATTATATAAATAGATTAAATCTGAAGTAACTATACACTAGCATAAAATGAAAAATCTAAAGAAGAAAATAACTATGTACATGTAGCACTGTATGTTACCAAAACAATTTGGAGTTTGAAATAAGAATGTTTTGGTCAGAACAGAGTTCTCAATTTTTATTGTACAAAAACCTCCCACACCTTTACTATTATAGAAAGTCTGAACTCAGCATACCCTGGCTAGGGAGGCAGACAGGAGATGTTGGCCACACAGAACATCCACATTATTTATCCAGAAATTCAACAAATCAACTCTAATAAAATGCCCAATGAGAGACGGAACTCATAAAACAGATAAAAATATGTTTCAAAATAAAACTTTTAAGTTATATAATTTAATGTTAAATTCAAATCAGCAAGGCATATAATATTCTTATTTGGTCCATTGATAAACTACAATATTTTTAAATTCCAATAAAATTGCATCCTTCATTATAAGAATTAATGTGGAAAATATTTAAATAAAGCTGAGTATAGCAATGGTATAATTACAGTAATGGTTTTGTAGTATATGGCTCCCTATAAATAAAAAATGTGTTTGATTGATAATTTAAGTAGATATATATTTAAGAGTATAAAAATATATATACATACATTTTATAGCCTACTAACCCAGGTTAAATGCAAATCTCTTAACTTGAATGGTCCCTAAACTATCGATTACAGAATACATGTTAGTTCATATATTTTTGTCATAATTACACATGGCATAATTTGTGGCAGTGGAAAGGGTAGTTAACATCATGTATTGTGAATAACAGATTAATTCTTTAGTTTTATAAAACAAGGTAATAAATTGGAAATATGTCAACATATAATATTTATATGCTTTTAAGTCTTTGCTTTGACTATTAACTTGGAAGTGAGCAAAATATGTTTAAAACTATCAGAGTCTGAAATCGACCTATCATCAACCTCCTCAAAGAATCAGCTGTAATTTTTGTTTTCCCTAACCTGTCATATTTTTTAAAATATGAATTAAGAAGAAAGATAAATAGAATGAAAGATTGAGAATAAGAAAATGGAAATGACATTTAATTTGTAGCTCTATATAAGATCAATCTGCTTGATCAATCGGCTTTAAGACTTGATAAAAACTGTCTTAAAATTTATTTGGATTTAAAACTTTTAGATTAGCATTTTGACTTTTAAACATTTTAGGAAAACTAGCTAAAACTGTTAGAACATATTTGTTGTGTAAGAGTATGTGTGTGTGCACTTACATGGATATTATATGTATGCATATGAATATATATATATATATATATATATATATATATATATATATATATACACATATACATATTAGTATATATGTGATTTCAGTAGTTTAAACATCAAGTAGTTTACTAGTCTGTTTCTCTCACATCCTACAAACATGCTGCTTATAGGTGGTGTAGTCCAGGTGTGGGGGAGGGAGTAGGCTCTGCAGTATGTTTTCATTCAACCCAGGGACCTTCTGGTTCCACCCATCTGGTCCTGGGTGAAAAGAGCATTCCAGAGGGTCTAATGCTGGCAATAAAACCCACCAGCTATAACTCCATTCGAATTAAGTGTGATTTTAAAAAGTCTGGCTATTTTATTTATTTATTCTTTTTTAACATAGTAATTACTTAATGTTTTTTTCTTTATTAGAAAACTGATAGTGAAGGTAATTCTAAAAAGAAGTTGCAATATCAAAATATCAGAAATAACTAATATACATGCAAAATTATTTCATAAAACTTGTTCACATTTATAAGGAGAAAACATTTTTAACAAACATATGTTATTTTAAATTTGAGAACCTAAAAACTTCAAATAATAAATGACAAACAAAATACAGGGGATCATTGATTTTTTCCCCCCATTAGCCCTTCTATTGGAAATGGAAAAGTGTGGTATACATATAGAAAAAAAAATGATTGAAACCAGTTTTTCTTGTCATTTACCTGTTTGCCTTCTTTTTTTGGGGGGGGGTAGCTTAGGGGTGAAACTGATAACTGAAGAGAGTCAAAGAATTAAATTATTCTGGAATGAGGATGCTCTCCTATGGGTTGAAGAATCCCTGTGATTTATGAAAGATAAAGATTAAATAGAGAAGCCATGTTAAGAGTAAAAGATGGCAAACCCATACAAGGTTAGTTTCAAAAATAAAGCCTCCCACTAAACTACTTATAACTCTCCTGGGGACTTTGGCTCTCTACCAAGAGTGGTCTAATCATTACCAATGCATTTCCCTGCCGAGAAAGTACAGAAACAACTGGTCCTCACAGACCGGAAAGGGTAGGAATGGGAACAGTTCCTCAGTCATGCTCCAGACCGGATGGATGTAAGGCAATAAAGGACCCCAGTGTCCTTCGGAGCCTACAGTGAACTTCTTCACACCGTCTAGTTACTATTATTTGCAAGAAAAAGTAAAAACAAATTTGTACACAAGGTTGAACCATTTAGCAAGGTTTGGTACTCCCTTTAGGATGTGATATACCTCAAGCAGTGTTTTTAAAAAGCATCATGTATTATTCATTAAGTTAAAATGGTATATGACTTATTTGCTTTAATCACAATAAAAATTGACAAGATGCCATCTCAAGCCTGGCATAGCTCATAGCCCCATACTTTTAAAATCTGATCTTTGTATCTTGAGACAAGTAGTTTTGAAATATTTAATCTATTTAAAGTCTTTCTCTTTTTTACAGGATTGTAGAAATACCTTTTAAATACCTCTTTATCTCTAGGGAGAAATCTGCATAAGATTTTATCCATGAAGCAAATGTCAGATGATTAAAATATTCTCATCTCAAATTCCATACTTTCATTTTCTCTCCAATTGTCAATCCCTTTTTAATTTGCTGTGAACAGTACTGTCAGTCTGTTTTGGAAGCTATTCTAATTTAAGATTTCATTATCTCTTTTCTTCAACCTTTGAATGGCCTGTCACTTGTTATATCCATCATAAAAAGCTGGCCAAGTACACTTCTGATTTCCAGCTATCAATTTATAGAGGCATTGAATTGTGCACACATTCTTTTTTATGTCTTCCCTCTATGTTC